>NC_087179.1:1273836-1283836 GCF_035594125.1 Scylla paramamosain
GCTGCTGAGAGTTTCTTGTGTTGCAGCTTTTATTTTTGTAACACATCTTATTCTCTTTTTTATTACGTATTTCTTCCCTAAGTAGTTAACTTCGTGTTATTTACGTCCAAACATCGAAAATTCAAGCCCCAACTTTAAGCATAATTTATAATGAACAGAATGTATTAAATTCTTTTATCCAGAACCTTTCAGATCAAGATATTGATTGACAGCTGCAAGGTACTGTAGGCCACATGTGAATGCTCTCAAAAATAATTTTTTTTTTTTTTTATTTTTAGTAGTTGTAATAGGTGAATAACAAATAACTTGAGGATATACTATTAATGTTTTATTTATATTAGTAGCATAACAGCAGGTATTCTGAAATTTTAGCAAGTATGTGCTGCGTATAAAGCATGAAAAACAGTACAAGACACACTAGATGTGTAACACAGGGCAGAAAATAAAACCAAGGTGTTACTATGAAAGACAGCAGCATTCATAAGAGGCATTTTTTTTTTCCCCACACCTGCACAGACATTTGGCAACATCAAGGTGTTTATCAAACACTAATGCCTTACAAGACAGAACACATGGTTAGTTGCATTAAGAAATCACACAAAAGTCATCACTATCCTATAGCATACATATATAATATACAGCAACACCAAGAGACATTGCAATATTAAGAACATAAGAAATAAGGAAAGCTGCAAGAAGTGATCAGGCTTACACGTGGCAGTCCCTGTATGAAATGTACCTATTTCCACCTATCATCCTCATCCATAAACCTGTCTAATCTTCTCTTAAAGCTCCCTAATGTCTTAGCACTAACAACATGATTACTGAGTCTTTTCCACTCATTTACCACTCTATTTGGGAACCAATTTCTTCCTATCTCTTTCTTAAACCAAAATTTTTGAAGCTTGAACCCATTATTTCTTGTTCTATCCTGGTTGCTGATCCTAAGAATTTTGCTTACATCCCCCTTGTTATAACCCTTATACCACTTAAAGACTTCTATCAGGTCCCCTCTTAACCCACGTCTCTCTAAAAGAATGTAAATTTAACAACTTTAATCTTGCATCGTAAGGAATACTCTTCATCCCCTGTATCCTTTTAGTCATTCTCCTCTGTACTGATTCTAATAGACCTATATCTTTCCTGTAATGTGGGGACCAGAACTGCACAGTGTAGTCTAGATGAGGTCTGACCAGCGCCAAATATAACTTTAATTTAATAACTTCAGGCTTTCTACTTTTAACACTCCTAAAAATTAATCCAAATATTCTATTTTCCCTGTTTCTGGCCTCTGCATTGCTTTCCTAGACGGAATTCAGAGCTAACTATAACTCCTAAATATTTTTCGTACCCTGAACCTACCAGAGTTTCGTTGTTTATTGTATACCTACTGTGTGGGTTTCCTCTACCTATGCTAAGTACTTTGTATTTGTTGATAAACTGCATTTGCCATCTGTCCATCCATTCATTCATCCTATCTAAATCTGCCTGCAAGTAGATGGCATCTGATTCTGACATAATTAATCTACCAATCTTTGCCTGCAAATTTACTAAGATCACTACTAATTCCACTATCCAAGTCATTGATATATATTAAAAACAACAGTGGCCCTAATACTGATCCCTGTGGCATCCCACTAATTACATGACCTCACTTGGATTTAGAGCCATTTATTACAACTCTTTGTCACCTGTCGCTTAGCCATGACCTTATCCAGCCTAACACCTTCCTATCTATCCTGTGTGCCCTAACCTTTCTTAGGAGCCTCTGGTGGGGTACCTTGTCAAAAGCTTTACTAAAGTTCAGATATAAGCTGTCATAACTATCACCATTATCTACTGCCTTGTACACTTTACTGTAAAAACTTAACAAGTTCGTCGGGCAAGACTTCTCCTTCATGAAGCTGTGCTGTGACTGATTTATCAAGTTATGTTTGTCTAAATACTCCTTTATGTTCCTCGCTATTATTGACTCCAATATTTTACCCACAACTGAAGTTAAGCTGACAGGTCTATAATTAGATGGTAAAGTTTTAACTCCTTTCTTAAAGATGGGTACTACATTAGCCTGCCTCCACATTACTGGTACCTCACCTGACTCAAGTGATTTCCTAAAGCCAGAGACTAATGGCTCTCTAATAACCTCTTTGCATTCCTTAAGTACTCTGGCACATATTTCATCTGGTCCTGGTGTCTTGAACTTTTTAGCTTATCTATCTTCTGTTCCACTATCTCCTTAGTTATGAAAATATCTATCAGCTTCTCATTCTCATCTGCTTTAAACATCTGTTCACAATTTGGCATATCCTGCATGTTTTCCTGGGTGAAGACAGTCAAAAAATACTCATTCAGAATTTTAATATCTTCTCCCCAGAACTAACCAGCAGCCCATGTGCTGCCTCTAGTGGACCTATAGTATCTTTATTCTTCGTCCTGTATACCTGATAAAATCCCCTGGTGTCTGTCTTCACCTGGCTGGCTACCTTTAATTCATAATTGCCCTTGGTAACCTCCTGACTTATAAGTAATTCATTACATTGTGGTCCTGAAACCTCTTCACCTACCCTTAATCTCTTATATATACTTCTCTTCCATCCTGTATAATGTTTTAACCTAGTAGTCATCCATTTAGGGTAATTTTTTTTGTGATCTTATTGCTTTATATGGGATGTTTGCTAACTGTCCTATATGCAGTTTGTCTACAAAATATTTATACAACTCATTTACATTTACTTCACCTAATTCCCTCATTTTGGCCCCTTCCATCCTCTCTACTCCCTCATCTACTCACCTCGACCTCATTTCTCCCATTTCAGTATGACCTGACCCTCCAACATACTCACATCTATCTCACCCTCTCGCTCTCTCTCTCTCCTCAGCCCCTTCTGGACACATCTTCCCTCCTCTTGTCCTGCACCCTCATACCTCACCTCACCTCTCTCATCCTGCCTTATCTCTCAACTCTGACCCAGACCTGACCTCACTCTGCATCTGTTGCCAGTCAACTCCTCTCCTAAAGTCAGGTATTTTAATAGTGTTTTTGCTTCTAAAAGTTTCTTCCCATTTTAATTTGTACCTAATTTCCTAATGGTCACTGTTACCTAGCTGCCTTCCAACCTCTATCTGCATGACTGCTTTCTTCCTGTTAGTATAATATTGTTCCCCCTTGTGGGTTCAACGACTACCTGTTTTAAAAAATTATTCTGAGTTACCTTAAGAAATTCCTCTGATTCCTTGTTACCCACCATCAGGCTCCAGTTGATATTCCTAAAATTAAAATCTCCTATCACACATAACAGACTGTACCTTCCTGCTCTATTTATTTCCTGCCACAGTGAGGTGTTAATTTCCTTTGTACTGTTTGGTGGACTGTACACTACTCCCAGTACTGCTGACTGTGATCCTTCCTTAATATCTACCCATATTGACTTTTTGAATGTACATCAGGAGGTAACAGAGTCAACATAGCAAGGCTACACCACCTAACAGAGAACACAAAGACTTCCATATCAGAACAAATGACATGGCAACTCAGAACTGCATACAACAACAACAACAACAACAACAACAAAACAACAACAATAACAACAACAACAACAATAACAACAACAACAACAACAACACTAAAGTAAGGATATACAGTGGGCATATGGCAGCTAAAGATATATTGTTAATAACATGTAGCTAGCCAAAGAAACTTTCAGAGAAGAGAAGCATTTATGTCACCACAAAGTAAACATGCAGAATTTAAATATTTTTTGCATATGCTGTACAAAAGAGCACAAACCTGATGAAACATTATATGCAGGATAAAATACAGCATCCTGAGCTTGGACATGGGACATGCAGTGAGACAGTAGGACAAGAGCAGAATTTTTGCAAGAATACAGTGAAAAAAACAAAAACAACTAGAAAGAAATTTTGTGGGCATATCTGTGTACTGTATGCAAATTTACTATTCAACTTTTCATGTTTATTTCTTCCCATTTCCTATTTAAGGATATAAAATACTCGAAGTTTCATTAAACTAAAGCTTTTGGTTAGTTGTTGAAACACTTGCAAAGGCAACACAAACTTATGACTGGTAAAGAAAATACACTTTTTTTCCTCATTGGGAAGTGAAAAGGCCACGTAAAATCATAAATCTAATCTGCCTCACTGCTGCTGTCTAACTGATGGCTGGTATCTGACAAAATATCCTTGTCATTTGACATTCATGAGGCTCAAAAATCTTCTTCAGGCACAATCAGTTACATGGAAAAGATTATGAGGTAGAAGTAGTCTGATGCCATCACTGTATCTTCAAATTTAGAGTTAGGAACTGAAGTCAGTGGGTAATCCAAGTCTTAATCTTGTCAAGGAAGTGTGGTCTTGTCAAGGAAGTATGGTTCATCTAATTAATAACTAAGGTAAGGGAACTGAACAAAGACCAGTTGTGCCACAGCACCTGAAGTGCTGTCTTGTTACAGTGTGTGAATGGCACAGTTTCCATGGTGTTCTTGCATTCCTTGCAAATTTTACAGGATTTAGCAATAAACATCATCAAAATGAAGAGTAACTAAACTATTTCAATAATGAAAAGGATCTATGCACCTGATATACATGCCTATACTGCAATAAGGACAGCTTCTTGTGGCAGTAAGCCTACCATGGAATGTGTGTCTATTCTGTTCATTACTTGAAAATCCTACACATGTTGAATTTACCAGTTAGGAGCAAGTCTCATATTTTTAAGCTGATGATCATTGAAAATTAAACGTTCATCATTTAATTACATTACCCTGTATGTACTTTACTTTTCTCCTTCACAATAGTGTTACCGAGTCTCTTCAAAAGCTTCGGTGAATCATCCGAGAAATGGATCCATTTACCATTGACGGCAAACATGTCAAGGTTCCAAGAGAAGAACATTGTATTCCCTCTTGGTCAGAGGAAGAAAAAAAAAGTGCAGTTACTTAAGTATCAATGTCTTAAGCCTCATGAACATGTCATCATTCTCACACTGCATAATATCAGTCTTTCCCAGATAAAAGGAATAACCTAAAAAATTTCCATTTCTCAGTTCTTTAATCACAAACAAAAATGCATGGTCTCCAAGTTTCAAACTTTTGTCATGTTCACTAGTATCCTTGCCTCCAATAATGGAATCAGAAACCTGGTAAAAATTAAACAAATCTTTGATGATACTCATTACATGAGATATATTGCCTTAAAGTAACTTCCTTTACAGGACTGCCAGAGTTTGTTGCTCCTGCTAACAAAATGTTTCTCAATGAGAAATGCAGCGCTTAATGTAATCCTTTTAGGACTGTGATAATATACTGCTACAGCAAGCTGCCTCCTCCTCTTCCTCCTCGTCCTCCACTGTCACACTAATCAAAGCATATCATTGATGTCCAGTGAAAAATTACAACATCCTGGGAGGCAGGAAATCTGCTGCTCTTTGCATCAATTGCTGTGGTATTGTGCTGGTCCTCCTTCCAGATTGCTGGACTGTCTTGGGTGGTGTGGATGGTGTCCCTGTAAATATGGAAATATGGAATATATTAGCATAACTTTGTGTCATTATTAGCATACTAGTATATGCATTTATTTTCTTGAGTAATGCTATTACCTCTGTTAGTAACAGAATAGGTTAACAACTTTTCTCTTTCTATCTCACCTCTGCCATCTTACCCTTTTCCCATACCCACAACAACTGTCCTCTTCAAGTAAGTGATTAACAGTAATTATAAACCTTATATACAGTCATTATTCCCACCACATCTTTTCCTTGCCAAAAACATCTTAAAATACTTGTTCACATTGCTCATCACATCGGTTAACATGCTTGACTCAGATGTGCCGGTTGTGTTTCCTTTCCTGCTGTAAGCCACTTTACCACAATTCAGTCTGTAAAAAGAAGCATTTTGGTAACTGGAAAGCAAGGATTGCACAAAATTAAGTTATAAATATTGTGAAATATTAGTATATAAAGAAATGTATGATTGTGTATGGACAAATGGTGAAAGAAGATAGGATTTGTTAGTAGTGGAGGCAGAAGTTGGTTTATTATATTTTATTTATTCATATTTATATTGATATTCATATTTATATTCATATTATTATTTATTTTTATTTATTTATGTATTTTTTGGAGAAAAAATAACCACATGATTTCTTCCCACCTCTGTTTTTAATTCAAGCTTGATCAAGTTAGATTAAAAGAGAGGAAGGAAGTGGTTCTCAAACAGAACGGTAGATGACGGGAGTAGGCTCTGTAATTAGGTTGTTTGTGCAGAGTCAACAGAGAGCTTGAAAAGAAGATTAGACAGATTTATGGATGGGGATGATAGGTAGAAATAGGTAGATATGTTTCATACAGGGACTGCTATGTGTAGCCCTGACGGCTTCTTGCACATTCCCTTATTTTCTTATGTTCTTATGAGATTGCTGAATGGTATCTGCTAGCAAATATGTATATACTGAAATGAAAGCTCATCATATAATGTAATATAGTACATACAGTATATAGGCTTCAATAAGGTTGTGAATGTTATTAATCAATATTTAGGATCTGTTGTTTAAAAACTATTTCATCATGAATGTCATTTAACCACATTTACCACAACTAAATTAAACATTACCAGTTATAACACAGTTGTGTAGTCACAGAAATGCTCTGTGGTATGTGCCTGAAGTTCGTTTATCTGCAGGAATTGGAGCTGCATTGTTCAGCAGATGTGTTGTGCTGCTGGTATGCTTGAGCTCAAAATTTTCAGTGTGGACAGACTGCTTGTGCTCCACACATGGTTTTCCCAAGACTTGGAGCCACTGCAATCACCTGGAATCATATTTAAGTTTTTAAATTCTTACTTAAATTCTGAAAGTATAATGAAAATATTTTCTATAAGATAAATAAATAATGAAAACTTGGTTCATATTCATATTTCAAGAACCAGTAAGGGAAAAGAATTTGCAGCCAGACAGATGCCCAGAAATAGTTTTACCCACTCATGGGCTATGTTGGGGTACACTAGGGTTGCCATATATGAACTATCAAAATTCCGGACACCTTCACTAACACCTGATTATGGTCCTGATATGATACTGGAAAACATGTAAATTAATTAAAAGAAACTCAACTTATTTACCTTTGCATATGGCTGATAATCTTGAATTCCGTTTTTCCACTTAGCTTAGTTGGTGTCTTCTAACTCTTCTTCAACCACTGCGTGTGTTGCTTGATGTGCCGATACATATTTTTCTGTAGATCTTATATTTTTAAGTAGTTCCTTGTTGGACTTTAAAAAGTTGAGGAAGTCAACGCAAGAGGTCTCTCGGTAGTTGTACTGTACAGTCAGAATACCTTTCATTGTATCAACACTCAGCTTGTTCCTTTCCTTCGTCCGCTGACTTTGCATCAGCGAAAAGACTCGCTCCACATTAGCATTGTGGGATGTTACAGCAAAAAAGAATTGTGCAATTCTGAGCAGTTCTGAGTGGCATTCAATATTCTTTGATGCTTCAAAGTATCTGGTCCATTTTTTATGTGCTGGTAATTTACTGAAGTCTTCATCATTCTTGTTCCTTTCTACAAACTGCCTCAAGTTACAAACTTGGTCAAAGCACTTTACATCATCAAGCTCTATTCCCTTGTCTATCAAGTATACAACACAAGGTTCCACATCAGTCCAGTTTGGCATTTCACTCAAGACCATCCACTTGAAACAAGAGAACTCTTCCAGTGGTTTCATCCACTTAGCTAAGTACTCTGAGCATCTGTTGTACAGGTTAACTACTTCAACACAGAACCTGTTACACTCTTCTTCTTTTCCTTCTGTGCGCTTCTGAGTAATTAGTCCTTTAACTTTTAAAGACATGAAATGCTGGTTCTTTCTTTGTGCAAGTACTTTACACACAGACTCCAAATTTGTCAGCACTTCTACAACAGAGTTACTTTCCTTTTCAATTGTTTGAACGTGTGTGTGAAATACAGCCATTAAAGAGTGCATGTGCCAGAGGTAAATCTCACTCATTTCATTTTCAAAGAATTTTTTTATTACTGTTGGTGGTTGCTCTTGTGAAAGAAAGGACTTAAGAGCAGGAAACATCTCTATCAGCCTTGTGATGCCAGGAAATAGTGACAGCCAACGACTCTTACTATGAGAGAGAAGCTTCCTGTACTCAACCTCAGCAAATTCACAATACTCCTTTAGTTTTTCAGAGCGAACTGTGTAGATATGAAAATGCTGATAAATCTTATTGATAATATTTTCAATATCAATATCCATTATTTCTGTTCCATGATGAACACAGTTATTCAGAATATGTGCTGGGCAACCTACTCCAATCAATGACTTTTCCAACATCTTCAGATTTGCAAACACATTATTCCCTTCTTCGTTACGTTCGAATCCTCCAAACATTGTATTGCAGTTGTCACCTGTAAATGCCACACACTTTTTAGTAAGCCCATGTTTATCTAGGGTTTCTTTCACATATTTGGCAATAGTGTCTGCAGTCTCATTTGGGGTGTTCTTAAACTCAATCAGTTCTGACTGTAAACCACCATTTTTCCAGTCAAAGTACTGAATAATTACAGGAAACAGCTTTAATGCATCGTGATTACTACCATCTGTAGCAATTCCACAGTATACTACTTCATTTTCTTTTAGGCTTTTTAAGGCAACATCAACAGAATGAGGTGCAAGCACAGCTTTTATAATAGCTGCTGTCTTTGTTCAAGCACTAGAAAACTTTCTTGCCACCTCAATCAGGAAAAGTTTTTTTTTTTTTTTTCAGCAAAACAGATGAACAATCCATGGATAAGAAACTACTGTGATGTTTGACAGTGTGAAATGCATAAGCAGCTTCTGCAGCACTAACATCTTCAGCTTCACTTCCTGGTTTAACAAAATAATGTGTCATCTTCATTGATGAACCCTCTTCTTGCACTGCTCTCTTATGTTTCTCAGAGCTCACATGTGACTGTAAGTCATTAATGCCTTTATGGGCCAGTGAGACAAATGTTCCTGGTTTACACACCAAACACTCGGCTTCCCACTCATCCCTGCCTTTTTTGAAGCACGGGAGTTTGTTCTGCATCTCTGCAGTGAATTTACACTTTCGTTTGGGCATCTTGACAAGAACAAGTAATAGTTGTAATGACGAGGTCACAAGGCCGCAAACACATTTTAACTCGTATTTCACACCACATTTTACTTGAAATTATTTGAACATGCTAGATATCTTGCCATGTAAGACGTTCCTGTTATATGCAATATTACACACACCACGGTATCTTATTCATCAAGCAATAGTAGTGGCTGGCAGCATCAGCTCAGTAATTACTTGCTTCAAGACACTTGTATTTTCTGCTAATGACCAAAATATCCCCCCCACACAAAAAAAAAAAAAAAAAAAATCCTACCGTCTGGCATCCCAGAGGAATAAATACAGCTGAGCCCATGGGAGTGTACGGCTTTTCTTGCCCCACACAGCAACAGAGGCGAGAGGCATCACAGAGCAGCATGTATGTACGAACACAGGCGTGGCCAGCATTGTGATGGGCTCGGGTTTTGTGTACATGCTTCGAGCTGTGCGTTGACGGTGCTGCCCTCTCCAGTTTCTGCCACGAACATATCAGGGATTGGGTTCCCCCCATTGGGTATCCCTCCTCCTTCCCTCCAGGATACAGCTCTCTCTTGTGCATCACAGAGCGGCATGTACAGTACAGTGTACACACAGGCGTGGGCAGCGGTGCGGTGGGCTCAGATTTTGTTTTCATGCTTCGAGCTGATCACCATGCTTGAATGCAATATTTCAAAAGGAGATGAAACAGAGAGTTATATAGAGTGAGGATCATATCAGCAAATGAACTATAAGTCGATAATCACCTAGTATTTTGGCAGATAGGGAAAACCTCGTTGTCAGGAAGCCGCGAGAATCTTCTAGTCTGGTGAGGTGAAAATACAAAAAAAAAAAAAAAAAAAAAAAAAAAAAAATCACCAGTATTCGC
>NC_087179.1:1288836-1291336 GCF_035594125.1 Scylla paramamosain
CAACAGTTATCTAATTATCACTGTGGGATGAACGTTCACATTAGAATGAGCAGCAGTTTTTCTTATTGAACTTTTGGTGCTGCATGAACACAAGAAGGGAAATGATGTGTTCAAATATATCTTGTTTACCGTTGGGGTTTCATGGCGTAGTGACAGTCTTGGGAACCCAGTGTGTGTGGGATGCCAGCGGTCATATCCCATACAAAATACAATAAATAAATAACGTTATGAAAATAATTCACATCATAATTCTTTAATACATACTGGCGTGAACATAAGGTGGTTAAATAGAGCAACTTTACAAAAAAGATGGGGAAGATGGGGAAATAGACCAACTTTAAAAAAAAGAAAAAGGGCCCTCGTGGCCCAGTGGGTAGAGTGATGCACTTTGAGTTTGGCGTGAGGGAAGTGAGGGGCGCGTAGGTTCGAACCCCCCCTCTCGGAACTCACAAAAACCTTGAAAGAGCATCCCTCCATCACCATGTGTGATGGAACTGCCCACGGGGAGGAGGGGAGGTGAGTGCGCAGCACCTCCCTACCCCTCCCCAGGGGAGGAAGGCACCGCCTTACCGGCCCCCGGGAGAGCAAGGGAGGTGAGTGCACAGCGCTTCCCTTCTCTCCCCTACCTAACCCTGGCAAGTCTACGGACTACCAGGCAAAAAAATAATAAAAATAAAAATAAAATAAAAAAAAACAAAAAAAAATAAAAAAATAAATAAATAAAGATAAGTGCATAGCACTTCTCTTCTCTCCACCTAACAGAATAAAAAATATAAAGGTGAGTGCATAGCACTTCCCTTCTCTTACAACCTACCAGGCAAAAGATAGAAAAAAAAATAAATAAAGAATTAAGGTGAGTGCATAGCACTTCCCTTGTCTCCGGCAAAAGATAGAAAAGAAAAAAAATAAAGAATTAAGGTGAGTGCATAGCACTTCCCTTGTCTCCTAACCTACCTCGCAAAAAAAAAATAAAATAAAATAAAATAAAATAAATAAATAAATAAAGATAAATAAATAAAAAAAATAAAAATAAATAAAAACCTCCTTACCACCTCGGACCTCGGGAGAGCAAGGGAGGTGAGTGCACAGCACTTCCCTTCTCTCCCCAAGTCTACGGACTGCCAGACCAAAAATGAATAAAATATATATAGGTATAAAAAATAATAAAAGTAATAAAAAAAAGATAAATGAAAAAATAAGTAAATAAAACAAAAACAATAAAACTCCTACTCCCCCCTCAATAAAACTGACTGAGTCTGGCAATCAACAATAAATAATAAAAATAAAACAATACCAACTGACTGACCCTGACAACCCCAAAGACCACCACCCACCTGGGAAGCACGGGAGGTGAGTGTGCAGCACCTCCCTACCCTTCCCAGTCTCCCAGTTTGACTTTGACCACCAATCTGACTCATCCTACCAACTCCAAAGAGCAACTCCAACTGTACAGACCACCACCACCACCACCCTTCTGATCTCGGCAAGGTGAGTTGCGTAGCACTTCCCTGGACTGACCCAGACTGACTGACCCTGGCAACTCCAAAAACAACCAACCTGACTGACTTACAGATATGTAATCACCTAACTGACTGGCCCTGGGGAGCATGGGAGGTGAGTGTGCAGCACCTCCCTACACTTCCCAGTCTCCCAGTTTGACCTGACTCATCCTGGCAACTTGAAAGAACAACTCCAAATGTACAGACCAACAGTACCTCCTACTCTGTGTCCCACTCTGACCCTGATCCATACATCCCTACATCCTACCCTGTCCTGGCTAGGTGAGTGCGTAGCACTTCCCTACCACCTGCCTTACTGACCCTGGCAACCATAAAAACAACCAACCTGACTGACCTACAAATCAAACCTATGTAATCTGGCAACAGACCACCAAACTCACTGACTCTGGGGAGCATGGGAGGTGAGTGTGCAGCACCTCCCTACCCTTCCCAGTCTCCCAGTTTGGCTTTGACCACCAATGTGACTCATCCTACCAACTCCAGATGTACAGACCACCACCACCACCCCTCTGATCTTGGCAAGGTGAGTGCGTAGCACTTCCCTTGACTGAGTGGGCCTGACTGACTGACCCCGGCAACTCCAAAAACAACCAACATGACTGATGTTACAAATGTAACCTGGGGAGCATGGGAGGTGAGTGTGCAGCACCTCCCTACCCTTCCCAGTCTTCCACCAATCTGACTTGAATTTTGACTGGGGAGCAAGGGAGGTGAGTGTGCAGTACTCCTACTATCCCCACTCTGAATACCCTATCACCAACCAATTCAGACCACCAAACTGTCTTAGAAGAACAAGAACAGAAAGCAACGCCATCAGAGGAAGAAGAAGCAGCAGCAGCAGCATTACCGCCATCAGAGGATGAAAACAAGAAAAAGAAGCAAAGAAAAAGAATTACCACCACTGTTATCGGAGGAAGAAACAGCAGCGTCACCGCCATCAGAGGAAGAAAACATATATATGTAAACTACGACTGGTCAAA
>NC_087179.1:1296336-1306336 GCF_035594125.1 Scylla paramamosain
ACTATATTTTTCTCTCATGGCCTCGTATTTACGGTATGCCATTTTTCGTGCACAATACGTAGTTGTCATTGATTTCCTAAAACTACTAAATATACCAGAAGACAGACCTACTGACCCATACTCGTAAATATTGTTCCACTCGTAATGTTACACCACACACACACACACACACACACACACACACACACACACACACACACACACACACACACACACACACACACACACACACACACACACACACACACACACACACACACACAACATTAATACAAATAGATGCGCTGCAACAAAGCAACAGAGATTAGGATGCTCATTCTTTCAGAGCATTATAGTGAACATGTGAGGCAGAGATAAACAGACAGACGCAGACAGACAGATTGATTTAAAACACTTAGTAACATGTACTTGTTATAAGCAATTCTAAGTGACCATTACTTTCCCGTTCATTCCCATTCATTGAAGCATTTCAGTGTTGAGACGCAAAGGTAGTGTAAGTGTTGAGGCAGCGGTGGTAGTGGCCCCTTGACCTCGCAGCGAGGCAGGAAGGGGAGGCGAGGGACACCAGCAGTGACTGGCCTGAAGGCGCCTTGCGTCCCGCCTCCTCTGTGCGACCCTCTCCCTTGATTGCCTTCATGCATCAATCGCAGCATGACTTGTGCTCCTCCTCTTCAGTCTCACTTAACTACCATCTTCATATTCTAGACACCGCTGAATGTTGGCAAGCTTTACATTTATTATTTTTGCTTCTTTTTATTTTCTTATTTGATCTTGTTATATATGTAATGGTGTTTGTTCGTTTTATTTTGTTGCAGCTGTTGTGCATATTTAACATTCTCAGCGTTTGAAGTGTGTTCTGTTTTCAGTGTTGTTTTCCATGTATCCATGTGTTCTTGCTTGGAGGAATTTGACTCGTTTTATTTATGACATTTCGTGTTTTTGTTCAGTATTTATTCTTTCCTCTTTTGTTCATGTGTATGTTGTTAACTCATGGAGTGAATGATTTCTGGTGGTTCTGTTTATGATGCTTCATTTTTAGCTCTTTTTAGAATAGTGAAGCTGCATCACTTTTTTATGTGGATGTTTTGATATTTTCAGGAAAGGATGGCAGGTGGTGCCGCGGTGAACACTCCCAACACATGCAGGAGGAAAGTGAGTACCTGCTTTATTACATCATGTGCCCTCTATTTTGGATTTTTTTTTTTTTCATTTCAGCGGAAACCTGTTGCCTGCCTTTCTCCTGTCAGCTTCCCACGAATCTGTGAAGGAAAGAAAGGATGTGCTTCCATGGTATCGTGTCAGTAGTGTTATCCATTGAAGGATTAGTTTAAACCTTTTTCCAATGAGTTGTTTTTGTCTCCCATGTTTCTGCCTTCCTAGGGTATATATGTGAAAGAAGACAGAATGTAAATTTAGTCTATAATGTTCATTGCAACATCTTACAGGGAAAAAAGTCCTTTGAGGATTAACCGAGAATCTTTTTCAAAACTATAATTTTTGTATTCCAGTCTTCGTGTGCTTATTTTAATGTATGCATAGAGAAAAGAAGGATACGAAATCATATGTTTTCTATAATGGTGTCATCTTTTTGGTATAAATATTTACTTAGAGATTCAATTGAAACCTAACAATTGGCTGTCATTTTTGCGTTCGTTTTATATATATATATATATATATATATATATATATATATATATATATATATTATATATATATATATATATATATATATATATATATATATATATATATTATACTCGTATATATATATATATATATATATATTATATATATATATATATATATATATATATATATATATATATATATATATATATATATATATATATATATATATTAATATATATATATATATATATATATATATATATTTTTTTTTTGTATGTAAGTATATATGAGTGAAGAAAGGAAAGATGCAATTACAAAAAACTTTCCACAATAATGGGAATATTCACTTGAGGTCTTTTTTAGGTAACAAATATCAGATCTTCTAGTTTATATGTCTATTTATCCTTTGTGTGTTTTACTGTTATGTAGATTAATACTATTTTGCACGTTATGATAAAGTGTCCTTGGAAACTATTACTGTAACACATTTCATTTAGTGTGAATTTGGTTTCCACGTAAAAAAAAAAAAAAAAAAAAAAAAAACTCTCCTTCTATGGAGAAAAGATATTTATATTTTCTTTGTTCAATTGGTATTGATATTATTTTTAACTCTGATTTCCCGGGAAGCGTTACCACCATGATATTTGTGACCTAACCTAAGGTAACTTTTTAGCGTCATAACCTTTGTTGCAGCTTTATTCAAGTAAAATCAAAGAGAGGAAAGCTTGTATAGTTCTGTGAAGTGTTCTTATTTGTCTCTGTGTGTGTTGATTGTCGCCTTGAAAAGTCAAGGTGACGTGGGCCTTGATGACTAGAGCCGGCCCACACTATTTGTCTCCCTTTTTTTAGAGGCTCGTCGTTGTAGATTTCTGAAAATATTAGTTTTCCTCACGTTTTTATTTTCCTTGTCAGCGAATGAAAGATAATTTATGATTTTCTTAATCATTTAAAAACGTATTTAATATCTTTGGAGGGATCATTCCCGTAGCGGAGCGAGGGGGCTCTATTTTTGTTACCGCACATCTGTACACCCCACCGCTCCCGCCTGGCCCTGGAGGGCACAACGATGATTTGGCCAGGAGCACCTTTTGATGTCCATCGTATATAAAAGTTTCGATTTCATTTTCGGAAAAACTTCTTGGTAACTTTTGAAGGCGTATCTTTGTTATTTTATTTAATTTCTTCGTCAGACTCACCTTTTTTTGCTGTATTTTGCATATTTCGATTTATCGGCATGTGGGCGAAGGTTTCTGCCTCGCAACTCGCACAACTATCGCCTCATCACTACAGATCGAGCTCGAGCGCACAAAATGCGCCAATTATTTGCCATAACTCACTTCATATACGGGAAAGGGTTGTGTGAAGAAGGTGTTGTGAGGAGTAAACATAGGAGAAATTAGTTAAATCTAGAAAGGTAGCTAGCTCAGGGAAGGTGAGAAATAGCTTAAGTATTTATCACACAAAAAGTAGCAGTATTTTGAATAAAATAGACTTGCTTAGAAGAATAGTGTGTGTAGAGAAATTTGATATCATTGCTTTAACTGAAACTTGGTTAGATATGTGAGGAAAAGTATTTAATCCAGAGGTCAAGATAGATGGTTGTATTAACAGTAGATTTAAAACAGATAGGAAAGCAGTAGTAGTACAGCAATGTACAGTAGTGGGAGTAGTGTACAGATCACCGACCAGTGCAAAGGAAATTAACACCTCACTGTGGCAGGAAATAAATAGAGCAGGCAGGTACAGTCAGGTATGTGTGGTAGGAGATTTTAATTTTAGGAATATCGACTGGAGTCTAATGGTGGGTAAGAACGAAGGAAAATTTTTTGAGGTAATTCAGGATAATTTTTTAAAACAGGTAGTCGTAGAACCCACAAGGGGGAATAATATTCTAGATTTAATTCTTACTAACAGGGAGGAAGCAATCACGTAGGTAGAGGTTGGAGGACAGCTAGGTAACATTGACCATAGGGAAATTAGGTACAATTTAAAATGGGAAGAAACTTTTAGAAGCAAAAACACTAGTAAAATACTTGACTTTAGGAGAGCAGAATTTGAGGAATTAAAAAGGTACCTCCAAGGAGTTGACTGGCAACGGATGCAGGGTGAGGTCAGGTCCGGGACGGAGTTGAGAGAGATAAGGCAAGATGTGAGAGGCGAGGTGAGGTGTGAGGGTGTAGGACAAGAGGAGGTAAGATGTGTTCCGAAGGGGCGGAGGAGAGAGGGAGGGGTATATGGGTGTGAGTATGGTGGAATGTCAGGTCATGCTGAAATGAGAGAGGTGAGGTCGAGGCGAGTAGATGAGCGAGTAGAGAGGATGGTAGGGGCCGAGATGAGGGAATTAGGTGAAGTAAATGTAGATGAATTGTATAAATATTTCGTAGATAAAGTTCATACAGGTCAGTTAGCATATATCCCGTATAGGGCAATAAGATCACAGAAAAATTATCCTAAATGGATGACTGCTAGATTAAAACATTATATAGGGTGGAAGAGAAGTATATATAAGACATTAAGGGCAGGTGAAGAAGTTTTAAGGTCACAATATAATGAATTAGTTAGAACAGTCATGAAGTTAACGAGGAAAGCTAAGGGCAATTATGAATTAAGTGTAGCCAGCCATGTGAAGACGGACCCCAAGGGATTTTATCAGGAATAGAGGACGAAGAATAAGGATACCATAGGTCCATTAAAGGCAGCAGATGGGGAACTGGTTAGTTCTGGGAAGGAGATTAGTAAAATTCTGAATGAGTATTTTTCATCTGTCTTCACCCAGGAAAACATGCAGGATATGCCAGATAGTGAACAGATGTTTAGAGCAGATGAGAATGAGAAGCTGACATATTTCCATAAGTAGAGAGTTAGTGGAACAGGAGACAGATAGGCTAAAAAAAGTTCAAGACACCAGGACCAGATGAAATATATCTCAGAGTACTTAAGGAATGCAAAGAGGTTATTAGTGAGCTGTTAGTCTCTGTCTTTAGGAAATCACTTGAGTCAGGTGAGGTACCAGTAATGTGGAAGCAGGCTAATGTAGTACCCCTCTATAAGAAAGGAGATAAAACTTTAGCGTCTAACTACAGATCTGTCAGCTTAAATTCAGTTATAGGTAAAATATTAGAGTTAATAAGAGCGAGGAACATTAGGGAACATTTAGACAAACATAACTTGATAAATTAATCACAGCATGGCTTCACGAAGGGGAAGTCTTGCATGACAAACTTGTTAAGTTTTTACAGTAAAGTGTACGAGGCAGTAGATAATGGTGATAGTTATGATATCTTGTATCTGGACTTTAGTAAAGCATTTGACAAGGTACCCCATGAAAGGCTCCTGAGAAAAGGTTAGGGCACACGGGATAGATGGGAAGGTGTTAGGCTGGATAGGGTCATGGCTTAGCGACAGGCGAGAAAGAATTGTAATAAACGGCTCGAAATCCGAGTGAGGTCATGTAATCAGTGTGGTGCCATAGGGATCAGTATTAGGGACATTGTTATTTCTAATATATATCAATGCCTTGGTTAGTGGAATTAGTAGTGATGTTTGTAAATTTGCGGATGACACAAAGATAGATTAATTAGATCAGAAACAGGTGCCTTCGCCTTGCAGGCAGATTTAGGATGAATGAATGGACGGACATATGGCAAATGCAATTTAATATCAATAAATGTAAAGTACTTAGCGTAGGTAGAGGAAACCCACACAGTAGGTACACATTAAACGAACAATCTCTGGTAGTTACAGGCTACGAGAAAGATTTAAGAGTTACAGTTAGCTGTGAACTCCGTCTAGGAAAACAATGCATAGAGGCTAGAAACAGGATAAATAGGGTACTAGGATTAATTTTTAGGAGTGTTAAAAGTAGAAGGCCGGAAGTAATATTAATGATATTCTTGGCGCTGGTCAGACCTCATCTAGACTACGTTGTGCAATTCTGGTCTCCACATTACAGGAAAGATATAGGTGTATTACAATCAGTACAGAGGAGAATGACAGAAAGGATACAGGGGATGAGGAGTATTCCTTACGAGGCGAGATTGAAGTCATTAAATTTACATTCTTTACAGAGACGTAGGTTAAGAGGGGACGTGATAGAAGTCTTTAAGTTCCCTTTCAATAGTCCAGGTGTCAAGCAATAATTTCATTCTTTCATCCCTTTCATTGGTAAACTCTGGGATTCTCTGCCTGTTTCTGTTTTTTCCCCTTCCTGTGACTAGTTGTTTTAAGAGTATTGAGGCACTTCCAGAAACATATTTAGTTATTTTATTGACTTTTATTTTTTTTATTTATTTATTTATTTTTATTTTTTTTTTGTCTGTATGTATGGAAGCGGCAACTGAAAAGATTTTTTTTTGTTCCTCTGTTTGCCATTCGTCAAGAAGATATGAGAGCGTGAGTATAAATAATGGCTATATGCAAATGTAAGAATACCATTTTATACTGACTCTAAATTAAACATGTATTGCATTGTTTACTCCAGTTTACTCAAGTTGAACCGTCCGATATCTTTTGCATCTAAATGATTTTTGTGTTCAGCTATTTGAATTTTTTTTTTCCAAATGCAGCTCCATGTTTTTAAGAAGCACAGAGGGTTGGAGAAAGACAAATCTTTCCTGAGTCTTAATAGGTGAATGTTAATAACAGAAGTAGTAGCAATAGTAGTAGTAGTAGTAGTAGTAGTAGTAGTAGTAGTAGTAGTAGTAGTAGTAGTAGTAGTAGTAGTAGTACTACTACTACTACTACTACTACTACTACTACTACTACTACTACTACTACTACTACTACTACTACTACTACTACTACTACTTCTACTACTACTACTACTACTACTACTACTACTACTACTACCACTACTAGTAGAATTAGTAGTAGTAGTAGTTGTTGTTGTTGTTCTTGTTTTTGTTGTTGTTGTTGTTGTAGTAAAGAGCAGGATTATTATCTGGAGTGACACCAATTCAGTTTTTGTATAATTTGTATTTTCTTACAATTATTCCACACCTTGTCAATCCATGCAAGGAAAAAAAAGAAAACCAAAAAAAGAAAACGTATATTGAAAAAGTGAGAGGCAAGACCAACAAGTGAAACACGCCCTGCCTTCTCCATAGACTTTACGTGTTTACTGCCGCGCTTCCTGCCTGATAATTATACAGTCTTACGCTGGAGGCGCTTAATGTGGTGCATTTGTATGAAAGAATTTACTTTTTGCCATGAATCTCTCTCTCTCTCTCTCTCTCTCTCTCTCTCTCTCTCTCTCTCTCTCTCTCTCTCTCTCTCTCTCTCTCTCTCTCTCTCTCTCTCTCTCTCTCTCTCAGCTCGAATTATGATTTCACTGAGTGGTTTAAGAACATATTCACATGTTATTCATGAGCCATCACATCCAGCAGCAGGCAGGAGGAGGAGGAGGAGGAGGAGGAGGAGGAGGAGGAGGAAAGAACACAAAGGAATACAAAGGAATGCAACGGAAGACCAAACCTTGAGTTACTGACGAGGCTGTTTGGATAATTATTCTACATTAACTATTATTGGGAGATACAGGATAGTACAGAAGGTTCCTCCCCACCAATCTCTCCAGCTGAAGCTGACAAGATACAGGAATTGATACCACGTGGTATAGAAAAACCACATAGAACTGGAGAGAATAGTGAGGGAAAGAGTTGTGGTCTGTCTACTTTTGTTTGTGAGGGAGAGTGTAACTGCATGATAGTTGTGTGATGTGGTGTGTGTGTAGCGCAGGTGAAGGCACAGTTTGGTTGTTGAGGGGTGGTGCAGCATCCTTGCGTTGCGCTTTCCAGGGAGGCGGCAGTCAATCAGGCCACAGCTTCGGTCACTGTGTTTGTGTACCTTTCCCTTTAGGGCTGGATTCACAGGTTATCGCCTGCAACTTTGACCTCTAGTACTTAAAATCACAAAGTTGATCAATAACAGGAGAATGCGGACGAAGAAAATGAGGATTACAACATGTGATTACATAGGATAACCAAAACAAACACTCCCTCAGATCTTTACATATCGCTTTGGAATTAATTTAGATTAACTACCCTTTAGTAAAGTAAGCTAGAGCAGTGTATGACTCCCAAACCGACACGCCGTTGTGCTTGTGCTGGCGTGGGAAAACCATCGTGTTGTGTGGGAAAAACTGGCTGCGTTTTGATTGGAAAGAATGAAGTGAGATTCTATTATTATTCCTATGCAAAAAAAGGAGGAGGAGAAGGAGGAGGAGGGAAATAACAGCATTAGTAAAAACATCCACTTCAAACACCCCTTTGTCTGTGCCTTTGCACGCACAAATTACCTCAGAATGTTACGTCATAATGAATAAGACAAGTGAAGAAGCTTACTTCCTTTTGAATACCGTCTTTTCGGAAATGTTGATTTTTTTTCTATTTTGTGCAAAAGATAAAAAAAAAAAAAAAAACAATTTTTAGTAGAGTGAAAAAAATCTACAATTCACCCTAAAAAGGAGGAACAGAAAAAATTACGAACTATACCACCACAACCACCACCACTACTACTACTACTACTACTACTACTACTACTACTACTACTACTACTACTACTACCACCACCACTGCCACCACACTTCACTCTCAACTTCTCCCATTTTCAAGAATTCCTCTCTTCTCTTCTCTCGCTCCACCATCCTTCATCCTCTCTCCCTTACGTTCCATCCTTCCTTTCGCCGACATAATGCTTGCAACAGATGCTCCTCCTCTTCTTCCCCCTCCTCCTCCAGTCCCGTAGCATTAGCAGGGCCTTGTCTCCCCTTATAAGCAGGGATGCTTAGTGGAACATGTCGAAATAGCGTTGCCTAGCCGCCGCCGAGTATAGGAGTGTATTGAGGGTGCATTATCTCGGTACAGTGGCGGTGAGCGGGGAGATGGGTCGGTGAGTATGTTCAGGCGCAGATACAGAAATGTGTTATTGGTCTGACGAATTGATTAATGAATAGGTATCTGGTTGAACAGGTAGATTTACAGATAGATGGCTGGATGGGTAAATGGTTAAATAGATCGACTGGCTGATAAATAGATTGATATATAGATGGACAGATGGATGGATAGATAGATTGATAGATACATGAATAAATGAATAGGTATATAAGTAGATATAAATATATATAGATGGGAAGATAGACAGTTCAGTAAGTAGAAAATAGATTAGATAAATAGACAGACAGACAGATAGACAGGGATAATAGTACATAGGTGGGAAAATATGTTAATAAATTCCCGTTGATTGATAAGAAGGTGGAAGTATTAGATAGGGAGAGATATACAGATAAAACATCGACGAATGGGTAGGTAAGTGAAGAAACACAGGATGGTTGAAGAGCAATATACATAAACAAATAAGAAGAAAGTGGAAGTGTAAGCGATGAATCAGATAAAGAGAGAAATTAGCTGTATATTGATGGACAGAACATATAGAAATGCAACTGTAAATCATGGTAAACAAACTAAGATAAATAAAGGTATGTACTATGTTAGAAGGAAATGACATTAGAGAGTCAGCCAGCACATCAGACATTCAGAAAGCAGGACAGACAAAGACACATAGACACACTGACTGATGGGTGCATATGCCAAATGAAATAGTAAACAAACATTCATATATAGAATCATTACAAATAGACAAATATCAGAAACTTTGAGGCAGACAGACTGAATTTCGCATAACGAAAATATTTGTATGTTCATGTTTGGTAACTTACACACGAGCAATGGATAAAAAAGAGAGATTTTACATATAAACCTAGAGAAACAAAGGAAAGCAAAACATTATAAAACAAAAAAAGACACATAAAAAAAATGATTTCTCCTGTGAATCAAGTTGCAGACAGAGGCGCCCACACACACACACACACACACACACACACACACACACACACACACACACACACACACACACTTTCCTGTCGCCAAAAATACACACAATTCTCCTGCTACTCTATGAATTACCTTACTATAAATTAAAAATGCATATTTTAAATTTTGTATATTGTTGTGTGGATCACTGGAATTGTGTTGAAACCATGGAGAGAGAGAGAGAGAGAGAGAGAGAGAGAGAGAGAGAGAGAGAGAGAGAGAGAGAGAGAGAGAGAGAGAGAGAGAGAGAGAGAGAGAGAGAGAGATTGGATGTCTTGCAACACAATACACATGCATATATATCGTGCACATTATTCTTCCTCTTTTTTTTTTCTTTCTTGCGACATTTGGAAAAAGCAAATGTTGAGATATTGTGTGTGTGTGTGTGTGTGTGTGTGTGTGTGTGTGTGTGTGTGTGTGTGTGTGTGTGTGTGTGTGTGTGTTTGTGTGTGAAATAATAGACAAACGGACAGACAAACAGATACATTACAATACACAAAATTGCA
>NC_087179.1:1311436-1393936 GCF_035594125.1 Scylla paramamosain
ATTGATTATAGACATTCATGATCTTTCGGACGCAGACAGAGGATCTTTTTTATATCAGCCTTGACCATCTCCACCACATAAAACAATCCCTTCCCCACGGCAGCGAAGAAACTGGTTTCTTCCTTTATCATCTTGTAATATTTTCTTCATTGTCTCCCAGATATGAGAATTAACGAGAATTACGATACCTACCTACTAAACAGGGACACTCCGCAACCTGTTCGCCTTTCTGCTGGTCGGGAGGGAAGCAGGGAATAAGTAAGTAAAGCTGAAAGCATAAGCTAAAGCTGCTCGCGGCCTCCGTACTCATCTCCGTATAATTTTCCTCTGAACCTATAATGGATGGCATGTCTTACCCAAGATAAGGGCCACTGAGACATCTGGGATTGCACAGTTTGCCTTCCCAAGGTATCCATTTATCGACTAACACTGCCTCCCTCACAGTCTCACTCATCCTACATACCTCATCTCACCTCCCTCATCCTGTCCTCCTCTCCCTGCCTCCCTCACCCTGTCTCCCTCATTCTACCTCCCTCTCCCTGCTTCCCTCACCTTCTCTCTCTCATCCTGCCTCCCTCATCCTGCTACCAACATCCTGCCTCTCTCACCCTGTCTTCCCTATCCTGTTTCCCTCAGCCTTCTTCCCTCAGCCTGACTCCCTCACCTCGTCTCCTTCACCCTTACCTGTCCACCACCACCACCAACACCACCATTCACATCTCTGTCATTGCGCATCTACTTATGAGTATTGTAGTGGGCATAAAGGAACGCACTCACACAAGCACGCACTGCCCCACTCATTCATTTTTTTCCTTATGTAGGAGAAGCACCGGCCAAGAGCAACAAACTGCAATAATAAAAAAAGGTGCTGGTCTCCGAACAGAGTTGAAAGCGAAAGTAAAAATTACAGAATAAATTTTCCTCTTCAAAGAGTTCAAGTCATAGGAAATTGGAAATACAGAAGCAGACAGGGAGTTTCAGATATTACCGGAGAAAGGGATGAATGATTGAGAATGCTGGTTAATTCTTGCGTTAGAAAGGTAGACAAAATAAGAGTGAAAGAAAGAAGAAAGTTTTGTGCAGCGAGGTCACAAAAGGAGGGAAAGCGTGCAGTTAACAAGATCAGAAGAGCAGTAGGCATGAAAATAGCGGTAGAAGATAACAAGAGAAGCAAGAGTAAGGCGATGAGAAAGAGACTGAAGACAGTCAGTTATAGGAGAGGAGTTGATAAGACGAATACCTTTTGATTCTACCCTGTCCAAAAGAGCATTATGAGTGGAGCCCCCATACATATGAAACATACCCCATACATGGACGGATAAGACAGAGTTAGCAGTTGCGGGGGGTAGGGATGAGTGAAGGGTGAGAAACTGGCGGAGACAGAAGCTGTTTTACCTAGAGATGATGTGTCTATGTGTGCAACGACCTAACCTGCTCTCGTGCCCACGCTCTTGAATCTTCCGAGTTTTCCACCATTTGGCTACGACTACAGAGTCATTCTCAAATTAAATTTATCCGCGCTGTATACCTCTCTACTGTAAGAGATTCTTTGACTGCTTAACTTCCAAAGTGGAGCACATTCTGACTCTCTTCCCTTTTGCAGAGATCTCCATTTTTGGAGACTTCAATCTTCACCACCAGTTTTGGCTTCTCTATCCCATCACTGACCATCCTGTTGAAGTAGCCTTTAACTTTGCTGTCCTCCACGACCTAGAGCAATTAGTGCAACACCCTACTCTTATACATTATCATCTTGGAGATACGCCTAACATTCCACTCTATGCCGCTCTACTGGTTATCTTCTGGTTTTCCTTACTGAGTCTTGGTCATCCTCTTTTAGAGATTTTGGTGCGACTTTTGCTGTTGCCTTAGACATATCAAAAGCTTTTGACAGTGTTTGACGCAAAGCTTTGATTTCCAAACTACCCTCCTATGGCTTCAATCCTTCCCTCTGTAACTTCATCTCAAGTTTCCTTTCTGACCGTTCTATTGCGGCTGTGGTTGACGGTCGCTGTTCTTCTCCTAAATCTGTTAACAGTAGTATTCCTCAGGGTTCTGTTCTTATTATTCATCACCGATCTTCTAAACTATGCTTCTTGTCCTATCCATTTTTACACTGATGATAACACCTTGCACTTTCCCACGTCTTTTCAGAAGGAAAAAAATATAATGGATTCAAATAAAGGTTCATCATGTACTCAAGGATTCAATTAATAAAAAAAATAAAATATCAAAGTAGTGGCGGGACGCTTCGTTAGTTGCCCATATTCGCCTTCCCCTGGGGACCTGATGCCAGCCTCCGGCCGCCTTGCCTATCACCACATGGAGGTCAACCCTCACCCTTTGTCTTCCGAAAGACAGCCCCGGCTGTGACTTGAGCCAGCCCAGCAACTAGCTGAGTCCGTGTCTGCCCAGCCTTCCTTGTGGACATGTAGAGTCCGTGTCCGCCTGGCCTCAGTGGCGGACATATGACTTGCTGCCAGCTACCTTATTATCTTTTTGTAGGTAGTCTATTTTATTAATATAACGCAGCAGCATTACCACCGTGTTTCTTTCGTCATCTCTACAATAGCATTAGTACTAGGAGCAAAATTCTCCTAGGACATAAAAAATGGTGACCGCGGTGGAAAGAATCGATGCTACAAGTCCCTCTGGCCCACGTGTCCTGCCTGCTCGTTGCCAGCTACTCCAGCTACCTTCATCTCCTCCGGGTAACCTCCTAAGCCGTCACCAACGCATTTCTGCTAAGCCGTCACCGATGTAAGCTGCTACGCTACTACACGTCCTCGGTTCCTTCTTCAAGCTGCTTTCCAGGCCTCATTCAAACTTTTAATATCAAGCCTGCTTCACCAACTTGTGCCCGTACGACTTCAACCCGTCACCGACGCCATCCCTGTTTCGAGTCTGGAATTTTTAAACCGTCACCGACGCAACTCTACTGTTTTGCTACTGATCCTGTCATTGCAAGACTTTGGATTTCATGCCATCAGTCTTCGCATCTGCAAGTTTTGGTGTTCCTGTCCGTGTGGTCTTTCCTGCTCGTGGCTTTCCAGTGCATAATCTGCCATGATCCACCCACTTGAAGATTTTATCTCCATCATTTGCATTATCAGTGCAGTGTTATAATTTTTGCAGTGTATTGTTATTTTGCAATTTATTGACATAGAAACGCCTTCTTCTCTTGTTTTATGGTATATAGTGTTGTCCTAGATTTTCTTGCCCTATGATTCGTTGTGTTGTCACAGCTATTGTGAGTTTTGTGTTTGGCCACTGTGCTCTCTTTTCTAACGTCTTTGCAATATGAGTTTTGTGACTGGCGTACTCACTTTTCTGACGTCTTTGTTGTGTGAGTTTTGCGATTGGCTATAGTGCATACATCACATATCTTACACAGATAAGCGCGTTTTTTATGATGTAAATCATGTGCTTCAATGTGCCTCCGTCACCCCATATGCTTTGTTCGCTGCGAGGACACAGCGAAATGGGTGGCCGATCAATGTGGCGGGACGCTTCGCTCGCCGCCCACATTCTATTCGTCTTCCCCTGCGACCTGACGCCAGCCTCCGGCTGCCTTGCCTATCATTACGTGGAGTGAGGTCAACCCTCATCCTTTGTCTTCCGGACAGCAGCCCCGGCCGTGGCCTGAGCCGGCCCAGCAACGAACCCAGTCTGTGTCTGCCCAGCTTTGTTGGTGGAAATGCAGAGTCCGTGTCCGCCTGGCTTCGGTGGCGGACAAGTGACTTGCCGGCAGCTATCTTATTATCTTTTGTACAGTGTATTTTATTAATATAACGCAGCTGCATTACCACCGTGTTTCTTTGGTCACCTCTACAGAAAAAAAAGAAGCAGAATTTTCCTAATACAGTATTTCTGGCACTATTAATTAGCGTCAGAATTTAACTCTCTCTCTCTCTCTCTCTCTCTCTCTCTCTCTCTCTCTCTCTCTCTCTCTCTCTCTCTCTCTCTCTCTCTCTCTCTCTCTCTCTCTCTCTCTCTCTCTCCACAATGTCTTAGACGCACGATAACAGTGCCAGAAACATAAACGGGGAGAAATAGAAAGAGATCGTTCGATTTATAAAACTAAAACACTCACAAGCAAAAATGCAAAGAGGAAAGATGAAAGGCAACGCGAATGGCATCAAAGTATCACTGAAGAATAATAAGTCAAGTATGTAAGCAACTAACATACTGTAGGCAAAGTTAAAAAGGAAAGGAATAATTAAGAGAGAAAAAAAAAGTTGAATGTTATACACTGAACTGCGAAAGATGGAAAATAAAAGGGAAACAGGAAAAAAATATGAGGAAAATAATGAAAAATAGAATTGGAAATTTTACGCAATACAGCAAGAGAGAGAGAGAGAGAGAGAGAGAGAGAGAGAGAGAGAGAGAGAGAGAGAGAGAGAGAGAGAGAGAGACACCACTCTTCCTTCCTTCAGTTACAAGCAACCTGTGTCTACTACTACTATTAGTAGAAGTAGTAATTACTACTACCACAAGTAGTAGTTACTACTACTACTACTACTACTACTACGACTACTACTACTACTGTTTTTATTACTACTACCACTACTACTCGATATGCACATCTCTTGTGTCTCCCTCCACGTATGGGAACTCCATCTCCATATCATTGTCATCTTGACGGAGCGTTTCATCTCCATGTCACTAGTATAGAGAGGCCTTTCTGGACTGCCTCTCCCCCCTTATAATCTTCCTCTCTCTGTGCAGGATCATCGTGTTAAGTATCTTGGAAACCCGTGGTATCGATGCTGGTGCTACTACTGGTACCAATGGTCGCTAACTATTTATCCATCCTTTCTATAGCCCCAGTGAAGTAGTGGAGGCAGATATTAACCACTCTGGAAGGCTCTGCTCTAATGGATCCACAATTGGTCATCTGGATGGATCCACTCGGGCATCTAATTGATTAGATTGATTAACTGATTGGGCATCTAATGGATCCACTCGGTGCTCTGAGCATAAATTTCTGAATGCTGAAATCCCATCAAAGCTTCCACGTGGCATGCTTGGCCCACTAACTGATATATATATATATATATATATATATATATATATATATAGAGAGAGAGAGAGAGAGAGAGAGAGAGAGAGAGAGAGAGAGAGAGAGAGAGAGAGAGAGAGAGAGAGAGAGAGAGAGAGAGAGAGAGAGAGAGAGAGAGAGAGAGAGAGAGAGAGAGAGAGAGAGAGAGAGAGAGAGAGAGAGAGAGAGAGAGAGAGAGAGAGAGAGAGAGAGAGAGAGAGAGAGAGAGAGAGAGAGAGAGAGAGAGAGAGAACATAAGAACATAAGAAATAAGGGAAGCTGCAAGAAGCGACCAGGCTTACACGTGGCAGTCCCTGTATGAAACACACCTACCTATTTCCATCTGCTATCCCCATCCATAAACTTGTCTAATCTTCTCTTAAAGCTCTCTAGTGTCCTAGCACTAACTACATGATTACTGAGTCCGTTCCACTCATCTACCACTCTATTTGAGAACCAATTTTTTCCTATCTCCTTCCTAAACCTAAATTTTTCAAGCTTGAACCCGTTATTTCTTGTTCTACCCTGGTTGCTGATCCTAAGAATTTTGCTTACATCTCCCTTGTTATAACCCTTATACCACTTAAAGACTTCTATCAGGTCCCCTCTTAACCTACGTCTCTCTAGAGAATGTAAATTTAACCGCTTCAACCTCGCTTCGTAAGGAATACTCCTCATCCCCTGTATCCTTTTAGTCATTCTCCTCTGTACTGATTCTAATAGACCTATATCTTTCCTGTAATGTGGGGACCAGAACTGCACAGCGTAGTCTAGATGAGGTCTGACCAGCGCCAAGTATAACTTTAATATTACTTCCGGCCTTCTACTTTTAACACTCCTAAAAATGAATCCTAGTACCCTATTTGCCTTGTTTCTGGCTTCTATGCATTGTTTCCCTAGACGGAGTTCAGAGCTAACTATAACTCCTAAATCTTTCTCGTACCCTGTACCTACCAGAGAGAGAGAGAGAGAGAGAGAGAGAGAGAGAGAGAGAGAGAGAGAGAGAGAGAGAGAGAGAGAGAGAGTTACATAGAAAAACAGGTCACAACAGACCTTGCGGTCCTCACGGGATGTCCTGACCTAAGACTACTAAGGTGATAGTAGAAGAAAAGAAGAGCAAAGCAGAAGGCTGTCTCCTCACCCTCCACTCCCTCCGGCATAATCCTTACAGAAAAACAGGTCGGAAATAAACAAGAAAAAATCCGAAGGAATTTTATAGGAAAGGAAGAAAATAGATGAAATGAGGTGCCCCTATTTCCTGAAGGCAAGGAATTTAATCTTTAACAAACAAACGCTGTTAGCCATGGATTGGATATAAAATATTTGTCAAGACGGCGTTTAAAAGTCTCTACGGTTTTGCAATATATCACGTCTCGAGGAGCATATTCCATACATATTCCATTAACTACACGATAGATATATTTTAAAAATTTTTTTTTATTATTCATGAAAGTTGAAGTATTTCCCAACAACTTTGCAAACGTTTACTCGAGTGTAATTTGAAAAATCTATTGTGAAATATTTACTGCAATCCATGTTATCAATGGCTATGATGATTTTAAATAACTGCATTAAGTTGTTTTTCTAGTCTTTTTTTTTTTAATAGGAATAAATTTAGTTATTTACGACGCTTTTCGTATGATTTGTTTCTTAGGACTGGTATCATTGTTATTACTCTACGATGAACTCGTCCTAAGTTATCTATCTTTCTGGTAATAGGGACACCATGCTTGAACACAGTATTCCTAGAGGGGACGAACTAAGGACTTATTCAAAGTAAAGATTGTATCCTTAGATTTATATTCAAAAGATCAGTCGATCAGACAAATTATTTTGTTTGCCTTCTTTACGCCTTCTGAATATTGTTAGCTAGGTTTCAAGCTACTCGATATTGTTACTCCTATATCATTTTCGCTTTCTAGACTTTAAACTTGGATACCGTTTAAAATATACTTTGCTATCTCGTTTCGATACCCAGTGTGAAACACTGTACATTTATCTGTATTAAAACTCATTTGCCAGGTTTGTCCCCACTCTGATTAGATTATTCTGCATTTCTAGTATTTTTTTTTCGTTAGAGACTATTGAATTCGCTATTTTGGTATCATCAGCAAACTCTGATATTATACCAGTAACACCGTTACTTTTTATTCATTACTACTCTTTGTTTACGGCTGTTTAGTCAGTTTCCCATCATATCAACACGTTTCCTTGGATACTATGTGATTTTAGTTTAATCAGTAAACGTTTGTCGAAGGGCTTTGTCGAAGGGCTTTTGAAAATCAACGTATATTATATCTACCGCTTTACTTTCGTCATACTGGTTCAGAATATTGTAGAAATATAAGAGGTACATCAAACAAGAGCGTTCTTTTTTTCCGGAAGCCATGTTGAGTATTGTTAAGTAGTTTATTTTCATGTAAGTGATTAACAAGTTTGTTTCTTATAAGTTTCTAGCATTTTGCATATGACTGAAGTTAGGCTAATTAGCTGGTAATTACATGATAAAGAATTACTGCCTTTATTAAAAAACGAAGTTACGCTAGCGAGCTTCAAATCATCAGGCATTGTACCGAACTGCAGGGAGATTGAACAATACAGTCAAAGCTTTAACTTATTCGGATTTCGCTTCTTTTAAGATGCGGGCTGAGATTGTGCCAGGCCCATGTGACTTGCCTACTTAAGTTTATAGATACATTTTGACAAGTCTCTTTCTGTTATAATAATACTACTGATGGCATTGCTCTTATTTAATTGGACTGCTGGTACCGAAGGGATGTCGCTGAGGTCTTCTACTATAAAAACTGGTACAAAGAAAGTGTTAAGATTGTTACTAAATTCTTCCTCGTCGTTAGTGAAATATCCATTTTCATATATAATTATTCCAATAGTTTACGTAATCACCCTCTTTTGACTGATAAAGCTATAAACTTGCTTTGAGTTTGTCTTACTTTGGCATCCAACGTGTAATTCGATGAACCTTTTGAATAACACTCCTATACGTCAGTACGTTCATCGTTATTACTGTAGGATTTTAACCTGTTATGGGCCTCCTTCTTTACGGGCAGGTTTTCAACTATTCGTGTATTCCACCACTTAGCGAGCGAGAGAGAGAGAGAGAGAGAGAGAGAGAGAGAGAGAGAGAGAGAGAGAGAGAGAGAGAGAGAGAGAGAGAGAGAGAGAGAGAGAGAGAGAGAGAGAGAGAGAGAGAGAGAGAGAGAGAGAGAGAGAGAGAGAGAGAGAGAGAGAGAGAGAGAGAGAGAGAGAGAGAGAGAGAGAGAGAGAGAGAGAGAGAGAGAGAGAGAGAGAGAGAGAGAGAGAATATCCTTTTATTTATTTATTTTTTTTACCTATCCAATAAAAAAATAAATAAAAAGCACACTGAGATGTCAGTTCCAGAAACGGGTCCAAAGCGGTAATCAAAAATTGAAAGATAAGTGTCTTGAAACCTCCCTCTTGAAGAAATTCAAGTCATAGGAAGGCGGAAATACAGAAATAGGCAGGGGGTTACAGAGTTTACCAGAGAAAGGGATAAATGATTGAGAATACTAGTTAACTCTTGCATTAGAGAGATGGACAGAATAGGGATGAGAGAAAGAAGAAAGTCTTCTGCAACGAGGCAGTGGGAGGAGGAGATGCATGTAGTTAGCAAGATCAGAAGAGCATGAAGTTAGCATGGAAACAGAGGTAGAAGACAGCTAGAGGATGCAACATTGCGACGATGAGGAGAGAGGCTGAAGACAGTCAGTTGACTGTACCGACAGGAATTGATGAAACGAAAAGTTTTTTGATTCCGCCCTGTTTAGAAGAGCGGTATGAGTGGAACCCCCCCCCCCCCAGACATGTGAAGCATACCTTATACATGGACGGATAAGGCCCTTGTACAGAGTTGGCAACTGAAGGGGTGGCGGGTGAGAAAAACTGGCGGAGACGTCTCAGAACACCTGCCTAGCTTCATAGAAGCTGTTTTAGCTAGAGATGATATGTAAAGTTTCCAGTTCAGATTATAAGTAAAGGGCAGAGCGCGGATGTTCAGTATAGAAGAGGGGGACAGTTGAGTGTAATTGAAGAATAGAGAATATTGTCGAGTTGATATATGGAGGAAATGAGTTTCTGAAGCATTGAACAATATTAAGTTTGTTTTGCCCCCACTGTTAATACATTTAGGAGAAAAATAGTGACCGTCTACCACTGCAGCAATTGAACGGTCAGAAAGGAAACTTGAGATGAAGTTACAGAGAGAAGGATCGAAGCCATAGAAGAGTAGTTTGGAAATCAAAGCTTTGTGCCAGATTCTATCTAAAGCTTTTCACCAAAATTTCTAAAAGAGGATGACCAAGACTGAGTAAGGAAAGCCAGAAGATCACTAGTAGAGCGGTCTTGACGGAACCCATAATGGCGATCAGATAGAAGGCTGAGAAGCGATAGATGTTTAAGAATTTTCCTGTTGAGGATAGATTAACTTTAGATAGGCAGGAAATTGTAAGCAAGAGGCCAATAGTTTGAGGGATTAGAACGGCCACTATTTTTAGGAAAAGGCTGAATGTAGGCAAACTTCCAGCAAGAAGGAAATGTAGATGTTGACAGACAGAGCTGAAACAGTTTGACTAGGCAAGGTGCAAGCACGGAGCCACAGTTTCGGAGAACGATAGGAGGGACCCCATCAGGTACATAAGCCTTCCAAGAGTTTAGGCCAGCTAGAGCATGGAAAAATCATAGCAAAGAATTTTAATAGGTAGTATGAAGTAGTCAGAGGGTGGAGGAGAGGGAAGAACAAGCCCTGAATCGTTCAAGGTAGAGTTTTTAGCAAAGGTTTGAGCGAGAGAGAGATAATGTGATGGTAGTGCTGCCATATAGTTGAAATAAAGGAGGGAAAGAAGAAAAAGCAAAAATATTAGAGATATTTTGGGCTAGATGCCAGAAGTCACGAGGGAGTTAGATCTTGGAAGATTTTGATATTTCCTATCAATGAAGGAGTTGTTGGCTAGTTGGAAAACGGACTCGGCGATGTTCCGGCCAGAAATATAAAGTGCATGAGATTCTGGTGATGGAAGGCTTAAGTACATTTTAGTGGGCCACCTCTCTATCATGTATAGCACGAGAACAAGCTATGTTACACCAAGATTTGGAAGGTTTAGGTCGAGAAAAAGAGTGAGGAATGTACGCCTCCATGCCAGACACTGTCACCTTTGTTATCCGCTCGGCACACAAAGACGGGTCTCTGACATGGAAGCAGTAGTCATTCCAAGGAAAATCAGCAAAATACCTCCTCAGGTCCCCCAACTAGCAGAGGCAAAACGCCAGAAAACCACCCTCGCTGAAGGGGTTCTTGAGGAGGGATTGGAGCCATAAGACAAGATACAGATATGAGATTGTGATCGGAGGAGCCCAACGGAGAAGAGAGTGTGACAGCATAAGCAGAAGGATTAGATGTCAAGAAAAGGTCAAGAATGTTGGGCGTATATCCACGAGAGTCAGGAATACGACTCTAGATCGTGGAGGATAGCAGAGTTGAAGGCTAGTTTATCAGGATGGTCAGTGAAGGGAGAGGAAACCCAAAGCTGGTGTGTGAACAATGAAGTCTCCAATAAAGGAGATCTCTGCAAAAGGGAATAGAGGTCAGAATGTGCTCCGCTTCGGAAGTTAATTAGTCCAAAGAATCTCTTATAGTCAAAGGAGTTAGGTGAGAAGTATACAGCACAGATAAATTTATTTTGAGGGTGACTCTGTAGTCGTAGCCAGATGGAAGATTCAAGAGCGTGGGCACGAGAGCAGGTGAAGTCGTTGCGTACATAAACGCAACATCCAGCTTTGAATTGAATATGAGGACAGATGAACTAGGAGGGGACAGAAAAGAGGATTCTGTCAGTTGCCTCATTCACCTGAGATTAAGTGAAGAAAAGAAGATGAGGTTTAGAAGAAGACAGGTGGTGTTCTACAGATTGAAAATTAGATCTTAGAGCACGAATGTTGCAGAAGTTAATGAAGAAAAGATTGAAGGGGATGTCAAGACAGTTAGGATCGTTGTCAAAAGGGCACGAATGTTGCAGAAGTTAATGAAGAAAAAGATTGAAGGGGATGTCAAGACAGTTAGGATCGTTGTCAAAAGGGCAGTCCGACCTGGGAACATTTGTGGGTCCCCTCCTGAGATGGGGGACTCCGAGACTGGTATAGGAGTCGCCTTGATAATTTTGAATTTTTGAGTGAAAGGTGTATGTGTAATTAGGTGCTTGTAGTTTTGTGTGGAGGAAGAGAGTTGTCTTTAGAGGTCAGGCTGTAAACGCCCCTTTGTGTTGTGAGACACAAAGGGAAACGTTCAGTGAGGTCACAGCTGGGCTTAATGATAAGTTCACAGCACCCTCTGATCCAGTGCTTTAGATTAATTATCGTTTCGGCAGGTGCGTACTGCCTCCTCCTAATCATTACATTTAAAGACAGATAAAAGATGAAGAGATACACGAGTCAACGAACGAAAAGAAAAATAAATCCACACCCAAACTTCCTCTCAAATATGTACAATCAGCTCACAGTCTCATCTGCCAAACAAGTCACGCCTGGAGATCCTGAACAGGAAGAGGAGTAGGAGGAGGAGAGTGTTTACTGGGCTTGAAGACAGGATGGGAGGAGTGAAGGGGGAGGAACAGCAAGGAGACACAGAGCGAGACAGCAGAAGCACAGGGGAAAGTTGTAGGCAGCATTCAGGTGTGACAGAGGGCAAGGTACACAGCAAGGGACATCAGGAGTAGGTTGCAAGATGGTACAACACAACACAGGAGAGTGTGTCGGGCAGGGCAGGGTGGTAGGAAACAAACAGGAGGAATAACGGTTGCAAGGTTTGAGACGGACACTTGGGTGAGTCAAAATAGCAAATGTTTGAGGCCGCGGAAGGAGTTATGACTTACTCTTGTGTTCTACAGGTGAGTGTACTTCTCATGACGCCTTGCTCAGTGTTTCTCACGTGGAAAGAAGGAAACGTTATAATCATTATTTTGAGTGCTTCTCATTAATATCACAGTTATTATCACTGCTACTACTACTACTACTACTACTACTACTACTACTACTGCTGCTGCTGATGATGCTGCTGCTGTTGTTGCTTACTAATACTAATGCTTACTAATACTAATGCTGTTGCTGCTGTTTACTGCTACTACGACTGCTACTACTACTACTACTACTACTACTACTACTACTACTACTAATAATAATAATAATAATAATAATTACTACTACTACTACTACTACTACTACTACTACTAATAATAATAATAATAATAATAATAATAATAATTACTACTACTACTACTACTACTACTTTTTTTTTTTAACTACTACTACTACAAATACCTCCACCCCATGTTTATTGATGATGTCAATTAGGGGCTCCATTACTTGGAGGTCATTAGCCCCAGCTCCCGCTAATGACTGTGGCATCCAACCATATCTAATACTCTATAATATAAACATTAGTTGTTAACTATAAATTCATTCTACCTCTACTCTATCTACTCTTATGCCACTCTCCACCACTGTAGCCTCACAGTCGAGGCCTCCTAAGTCTGCAGGTATGGGAGTGGAATGCCTTGTCCCCCTGAGACACAGGAGGGCAGATCTGAGGAGGGAGAATGAGAGGCGGCACCTCATCCATGCGACGACATGGCTCCTTGGCTGGTGCTTCTTTTCTGCCATTAGGTCGGCTAGTCTTGACGTAGAAGCACTGAGCCTTGGAGCCCATCCCGCCAGATGTGGTGAAGACCAGAGGTGTGAAGCTGCCCTGGTCAACGTGTTGGATTCTCTCCCCATACGCTCGGATCTTCTCCTGCTCATTCTTGCGGTGGGCGGCCTCCAGGGAGAGTTCGTGGTGACAGGCGGCCATCGGGTCAAAGATCCGTATGTCCATGAATGCTTTCTGTCCCCTTGTCCAGAAACCCTCGTGCACTGACGTCGACTCGAGCCTCGTTGGTGGTGTTGGCTGTTCTGTAGCGCAGGTGCTCGCCGTCTAGCGGCAGGAGGGTCGGTTCAGTGGAGACATCGTGGCACACCTCCCTGAGCATGCTGGCGGTCAGATCTCTCACCTCATCGTGCCTGATACATACGAATCCCCCCTTTTTGCACGTCATGGTGTGGTTGACGTCATTGGGGGAGCCACACACACAGGTACTGGGGAGTCCTTCCATCGGCCAGCCGTACCTCAGAGCAATGGCGTCGACAAATTCTTGTTTGTTGAGGCTGAAGCCCTTCGCTCTGATGGGCAGTGACGTTAGCCAGTTAGAGGCTCCCGTTTCCTGTGCAAGTGAGGATTTTTCTCACTGTGGTTGCAGGCAGGATGTTTATCAGGTCTTCCGAGACAGTTTCGTTGATGTTGTTGCCTATCTCTAGATATAATTCGTCCTTGCTCAGTGACTGCACTTTGGGCTATTTCACCATGTGCGTCCTGAGCAATGATCTTCTCTGTGAGGGACCTGGTGAGCTTGAGGGAGTTGAGGTTCTCCACAGTCGCCAACTTCTCAGGGGAGGTGATTCCCCATCCCGCCCAGTCTTGGTGGAAGTTCGAGCAGCGCCCTTTCCCCATCTCCGATGGTGTGGTATCTCAGTAACGCTGGGAGGAAGGTGTTCCTTATCGAGACCTCCAGTGGTGCAAGGAGAGGGCTGATGCCTGGGATGGTGCGCATGGCGAATCTCCATCGATGCTGCAAGCCGTGGGTGTAGGCAGAGTAGGCTGCATGAGGCTCAGTCCTGGCCATGTCAGACAGGACTTCCACCTCATGTATCCACTCCTTCACCTTTTCTCCTATGTACTCCTTCTTGAACTTCTCTGTTCCGATGACAGCACCCAGATGCCGTTGTCCATCCTTTGTTATTATAACTCCACTGCCACTGAAGCTATCCACTGCACTGTCATAGTGTTCAGGCTTTACAATAAGGACGGACTTAGCGGCATTGGGTGTGTACCCTATGATGGGACCATTGTCGTTCACTAAGCCCCACCATTTTTTCAAGTCTGTTATTTTGCCGGCCCCTGACAGGTCATCCGCGTACGCCACTTGCTTCACACTCGTTTTTCTCATATGAGATAACTTGTTGCAACACTGAAAGTCCGAGGGCGTACATCGCCATGGCCACTGGGTCACCTTGTGTTGTCCCTTCCATGGACTTTAACACCTTAACACTATTACCACAATTACTACATATGTACAAATCCGAGGGGTCACTATATGTGTTTTCTACATATTGTGCCAGAGAGGGACATTTTACTCGAATGTTGTGAAGCATTGTTTTTCTGTTAATAGTGTTGAAAGCGTTTTTGGCGTCCACTAATAACACCGCTTCACAATTGTCTTCACTGAACATTTCCCTCATAGCGTGGATGGCGGCTTCCCCTCCTGCCTGCTGTCCTGCACATACTTGCAGGTTCCCCGCTGCCCTCCTTACGTCGTCCTTCACCACCGTCATGACGCATTTACCCACGATGCGTCTTATCACCTCGCCGATGCCAATTGGTCTGCACCCCGGCTTTTTGTCCAGCGGAATTAATCGGCATGCGGTGAGAGCCTCGACGTGGTGACAATTTGTGGTGGCAAGCTTCCTCGCCAGTGCTGCCAGGGCGCCGCATAGGTCGTTAGCGGCGCTGCCACAGAGTGCGCCGCTCAACAGGCGACGCCACCCTCTAGCGTCTAGTCCTGAGGGACCAGCACTGCCGTGTGTCTGGAGAGACTTCTTCCAGATCATCTCTCCAGTAATCACCTCGTAGATGACATCATTGGGCTTGTGGAAAGGCCCCTGCATCCTGAGGCCCTCCTCGTCACTGGGGGGAGGATGTTTTTCCTTCAGCAGGTGGATGGTTTCCCTGGTGAGGGGCAACACTCCACCTGACTGCTGTTCATTAAGTGCCCGCAGAGCCCTGGACACCTGTCCTTGCCGCATATTGCCAGCGAAATTACGGGCTTTGTCTTCCTGCCCTTGTTGGTTTCTTGATGGCCTTGGCAGCCTCTTCTGGATGGCTCGGGCTTCCTCCAGGAGCTCATCCAGTTGGTTGTTCTGCCATAGACCCACTCTTCTTGCGACGGCTTTCACGTTTTCCGCCACCTTCGCATTTCTATGTGTCTTTTGAAAGAAGAGTTTTGGCAGTGTGAAGAATAATTTCATCGCATACGGTGCGAGGGGTGACTCTTGTAAGTAATTGTTGAGGAGGATGACCATCTCTTGTACAATTTTGTTGGTGGCTGCACACTTTGGTGGATCGAACAGATGACATGTCGACCACCCAACTAATTCTGTGTAAGTGTTGTTCACCCACATGGTTGTTTCTTCTTCTGTTAGTCCTTTCCAGACTAAGTTTCTCCTCCCGTTTGTATGTCTCGCGGCGTACACATTGTGTTGCGGTAGCGGTGGGGCGTGTTGTGACGGTGTTGATGGCAGGGCAGCCTCCCCTCCCATCTCTGTCTCCATCGTTCGCTCTTGTTCCTCATCCTGCTGGGATTCCTGGCTGTCCCCTGGCTCCTCCTCCCTCTCACTGCCCTGGTGGTCACGTCCCAGGGGGTTTTGGCATCCATCTCCCTTTCTACAATTTATACACTTTTTGTTTTGTCTCACACATTGACAATTAACACATCTGTGTTCCTCTTTTGTACACTGACAACATCTTCTTTGTGCAGGTGGGTTAGACATTGTATTAATAACATGACATTATTGTCACACATTGACAATTAACACATCAGTGTTCCTCTTATGTACACTGACAACATCTTCTTTGTGCAGGTGGGTTAGACATTGTATTAATAACATGACATTATTAGAGAGAGAGAGAGAGAGAGAGAGAGAGAGAGAGAGAGAGAGAGAGAGAGAGAGAGAGAGAGAGAGAGAGAGAGAGAAAAGTGAAGGAGGGAGGGGAGGGGAAGAGGTAGGAGGGAGGAGGGAGAGAGAAGGGAAGTAGGGGGAGAGGGAGGGTAAAGGGAGGGGTAGGAGGGAAGGGGAATAGGGGAAGGGAAAGTGACAACAGAGAGAGAGAGAGAGAGAGAAAGAAAGAGAGAAAGAGAGAGAGAGAGAGAGAGAGAGAGAGAGAGAAGTGAAGGAGGGAAGGAGGAAGGGTAGGGGAAGAGGTAGGAGGGAGGAGGGAGAGAGAAGGGAAGCCGGGGGAGAGGGAGGGGTAGGAGGGAGGGGAAATAGGGGAAGGGAAACTGACAAAGTGACAACAGAGAGAGAGAGAGAGAGAGAGAGAGAGAGAGAGAGAGAGAGAGAGAGAGAGAGAGAGAGAGAGAGAAGTGTGAGGGAGGGGGCGAGAGAGATAGGGAGAGAGAAGGGAAGGAAGGAGGGAGGGATGGTAGAGGGAGAGGTAGGAGGGAGGAGGAGTAGGGGAGGGGGAGTAGGGGAGGGGGAGGCGACAACAGAGAGAGAGACTTAGATATGTATTACAGGCACTTTACTCAGTATTCCCTACAATGTTTAGCGGCAGTAGTAATGGCAACAGCAGTCTAAGGAGTACCGTTACAACAGTTAAAGAGTGATAGTATATTACTACTGAAAATTTAATGAAGATCTGTAATTTTGGGTACTCACGTGGTGTGCATGGCTCCAATAAAATTAAACAGAAAGATTTATACCTAGTATTATAACAGAGATATCAGTCTATAATATATAGTAAGATTTATATAGAAATATATGGAGTAGGTGGCACCTGTATCCCCGACGGAGAGTGGATGGGCAGCCGCGCGGGCTGCTCGGAGTTTGCCCTACGCGATTTATCACCTGATAACCCTTCCGACCTAGTTCGACCCTTTCAACGGTCGCTCCGTGACACTCACAACATCCACTGATTTCAGAATATGATAAATCAATATTTTTCACGTGATTTATACGAGTATTGACACTGATATTACACTGGGCCCACCCTCTCCACTTCACTCATCTCTGTGTCTTTTGTCACAAAATTTCACAAAATTTTAACCTTAAAAATACACCTTAATCACGGAGCCACACACCCACACGTCTTACCCCTACCAAGCCTACTACTACTACTACTACTACTACTACTACTACTACTATTACTACTACTACTACTACTACTACTACTACTACTACTGCTACTACTACTACTACTACTACTACTATTATTACTACTACTCTTACTACTACTACTACTGCTACTACTACTACTACTACTACTACTACTACTACTACTACTACTACTACTACTGCTACTACTACGCTTACTTCTACTACTACTGCTACTACTACTACTACTACTACTACTAGTACTGCTACTGCTACTACTACTACTACTACTACTACTACTACTACTACTACTAATAATAATAATAATAATACTCTTATTACTATTACTGCTGCTACTACTACCATCATTATCTTCTGCTAATTGTTTATCCTCAACAAAAGGTGACGAGGTCAAAACAGTATGCAATGGAAGAATGCAAAATTGGTATGTAATTGAAAAATGTCTTTGTTGGTGGATGAGTGTTCCTCCATAACATGAATAACATAAATACTCAAATACATAACAAATAACAATGTAGATACCTAATAACTACATGACACCATAATGAAAAATAAATTAAGTTTATATTCTCTATGTTTGTCACACAGGTCTTTTTTTTTCCCGATGCCCTTGTCCTTTCGACAACACACGCACACCAATCATAAACCTTCAACACAGAAACAAGATCACGAGGACAGTAGCTGACTCACAAATCACGCTGACCAACAACACACCTCGTCCTTCACTTCCATCCCCACCCACTGTACGCAGCTATACCATTAAACGATTCCTTCCTTCACATCACTCCAATGTTAAATACTGTATTTCTCCTTGCATCATTCTTAAACACTTCATTCCTCCTTCTTGCAACACCCTTAAACACTTCATTTTATCTTCCTTGCAACACCTTTAAACACTTCATTTTATCTTCCTTGCAACACACTTAAACACTTAATTCCTCCTTCTTGTTATATTCTTAGACTCCATTGATCCTCCACTCGTACCCCTTAACTACACCCTTCATGAGACACCCTACTCTGCTCCACTGCCACACCCTCTTGCTCCTCTCTGATACTCAACACTGAGGCAGGGCAGCGTTAAAACACGTCAATCACACCCCAGCCTCCTGAAGGATTATCTCCGGTGTGTGTTTGTGTTTGCATGTAAGAGACTCGCGGGTGTCAGTGTGTTTGTGTTTCCTGCCAGCGCTTGGACGAGGCCCATCTGACGCCCTCACCTCAACCCCCGAAGAGGCCCTTTACTGTGGCGTCACTGTGGCACTGCGAGGATTTGAGCCCGCCAGCATGAGGGACACAAGGCTCAGAGGAGTGTGTGGAAGGGAGGCAAAGGTCGAGGGAAGTAGTGAGGATGAGGAAAGAGGGACTGTTTGGCGGTGGGCTACGAAGATGTATCGTTATTGACAGCGGTGGAGATTGGTTGGCTTGGAATGGCAGGTTTAATGGTGGTGGTAATGGTAGTAGTAGTAGTAGTAGTAGTAGTAGTAGTAGGTGCTGCTGTTGCTGTTGTTACATTGGAGAAAATACTGGAATTTGCAATCTATCCTTTAGTTTAAGCCGCCTATATTCCCAGTACCAAGCCTCACCCTTCACTCTTACCGCACCTTCAACACCTCACCTCAGCACCTTTTCTAATGTTGATGCAGTCAAAGGTAACCAGCAAATATACTCTTTAGATTTACTTTCGCACCCTTAACCTCTCACTCTCGCTCACTCTTTCACTCACTCTCCCCTCATCCATCCTTCTACATCATCACCCCAAAAAGCACACACTCTTCACCCTGCCTCCTCTCACTCATGCCTTACACTTCCACCACCATAACACCCTAACACACTCTGGCGGTAAGTCTCAGCGGCCACCGTCGAGTCTCATGATGATTCAGGAAGACCCTCAGGACTCAAGGAGGAGGAAAACTTCTTTGGTTCTTGTAGCCAATCCTCTCTCTCTCTCTCTCTCTCTCTCTCTCTCTCTCTCTCTCTCTCTCTCTCTCTCTCTCTCTCTCTCTCTCTCTCTCTCTCTCTCTCTCTTTTCAGGACAATCCATATCCAATTTTAAGCTGTGTGTGTGTGTGTGTGTGTGTGTGTGTGTGTGTGTGTGGCTTCGACGTGTAAGTACGTGTGCCGACCTACGAGTATATTAAAGTGGGAAATTGTCAATCTTACCATCATAGCCTTCACGCAGAGAGGGAGGGAAGGAGGGAGGAAGGAGGGAAAGGAAAGAAAGGAGGGAAAGACACAGAGAAGATAATACAAGAAAAGGAAACATACGGAAAAAAGCAAGGAAGCAGAATTATGAGAGAGAGAGAGAGAGAGAGAGAGAGAGAGAGAGAGAGAGAGAGAGAGAGAGAGAGAGAGAGAGAGAGAGAGAGAGAGAGAGAGACGCAGAATGGCACAATATAAAGACAGGAAACAAAGGAAAGAAAAAAATTTAAAAATGGAGGGGAGAGGTATGAAGAGAAAGAGAAAAATAAATAATTGAAGAGAGGGAGAGAGGGATTGAGTAATGAATCGAACTGAAAATGGAAAAGAAAACAGAAAAGGAAGGAGGGGAAAAACAGAGAAAGGAGAAAAACAGGAGAGGTGAAAGGATCATGAAGTAAATCAAACAAGAGGCGAGAAAAGTAAGAAAAGAAAAAGAAAAGGATGGGAGAAAGAGACGAAAAAAAAAAAGATGGAGCAGGAGGAGGAATGATAGGGAAAGTCAAACTAAAGACAAAAAGGAAAAGGAAAGGAAAAGAAAAGGAAATTAAAAATAGACGAAGGAAGAAGGAAGAAAGAGAAGAGGAGGATGAAGAAATATGTCAACAGTATCAACCACAGCACACGAGGACAGATACAACTAACTAACACATCTGTTTTACAATTCCAGTGTGCCAGCCTCACCTCCAGTCCTCCCTCCCTATGCGTGTCCCGAGGCGCGTCCTGGAACTTTTGAGCCTATCTCACCTCTTAATGTTCCCTAAAAGTGGACCCAATACTTTCCACATAAGTAAGAAGTTAAGTATGGAAAAATGAAAGAAATAAGGAGGAAGGGAGGAAAGAAGGAAGGAAGGAATACAACAACATCAACAACAACAACAACAATAACTACTACTACTACTACTACTACTACTACTACTATTACTACTATTGCTACTACTGCTACTACTTCTACTACAATACTAATACTAACAATAATACCGGCAATAGCAAGAGGGCAAGAGAAAAAAAAATCAGGCTGCTGGATACTGACAAAAAAAAAGTTTTATGGGATATAAAAGAGCCATTGTACAAGAACAACGAGGCAATTTAGTTTGTTTTTCTCCTCTACAGAGCAAAGTGTCCATAAAGACATGGGAAGTTTTAACACCCACACACCCACACACACACACACACACACACACACATACACACACACACACACACACACACACACACACACACACACACACACACACACACACACACACACACACACACACACACACACACACACACACACACACAAATATAACTCGTCACACTTCCTTCCAAATACAAACACTTCCATCGTTAGCCTCCCCATCACCGCACTTCACGTCGCCTCTCCTGCACCTGGTCCCCTTCTTCCCATGTCCACATCTTTGTCCTCTCCTTTCCCTCTACCTACCCTCTCTCCTCTCATTTTTTCTACTTATAATCTTTCTCTGTCTCTGTCTTCCTTTTCTTTACTTCACTCGTGCCTCTTATCCTACTCTAATATTTTTTTTTTATTCCCTTCTCTTGCATTCATTTTTTTTTTCTAACTCCGTCTCTCTTTTCTCATTTTCCCTTTTTTTTCTTTCTTCCCTTTCGTCCATCTATTTTCACTTTTTCTCATTCTCTCTTCCTCATGTTCATTCTTTCGCGTTTAATATGTTGCATGCAAGATAAGAACAACTATTATAGAGGTGGCCACGAGGGTGATATTACTCAGTGATAATTTTCAATATTTAATTCATTAAAATTAATTACGAGCTGTACTGTAATAAATAAGACTTGCACATTTTCCATCATTTAGTTTAGTCACAAATGCAAGTCATATTTAATATAGTACAACTTCAATAATCATGTCAGTAAAATAGTACATCAATAACACTAAGAAACACAATTCTTGTCTTTGACAAGCAAATGCTATTTTCCAACGCTTTTCATTGCATAACAATAGAAAATGTCCATTATTCATGTCAAACTTTGCTATTGTGGCTTTTAAAAATTATTTTTGGCGTAAAATAGCTAAATTTCACAATTTTCATTTTTTTTTTGACGGGAAAAAAAACAATAATTCAAATGCCACATTTTTTTTTTTTGTTTAACTTCTGAAATATATTTTTTTAACTAAATTTTCTTTTTTTCTTGATTTGCTTGAATGCAACAAATTACTTTCACGTTTGAGCCCACAAATGTACTCTTCCATCATGTTCTCATTGAAGAATCCCTGATATATCTGTTCAAAGTTCATTATATCTTAGTGGAAGCGCTCCCCTGGTTCCTCTGAATATGTTCCCATATTTCCTTAAAGTTGTCGAGGTGAGCATCTAGGATGTGGATCTTCAAGGGCATTCTGCAGCTCATCTCATAATAGCTTTTCACTAAAGCTTGAACCAGTTCCATTTAATTATCAGCCTTTTTGTTGCCGAGAAAACCCTGCACTACAGGAAAGAAACACTCCCAAGTTTTTTTTTTTTTTTTCACCATTTTTGTGAGCTTCTGTAGAAATTCTGAGCACTCCATAATTTTCCTTACTTGTGGTACAACGAAGATACCAGCTTTCACCTTTGCCTCTGAAAGCTTAGGAAAGAAGTCTTGAAAATATTTCAAGGCAGCAGATTCCTAGTCAAGAGCTGTAACAAACTGATTCATTAGACCCAGTTTGATGTGCAGTGGAGGATTTACCAATGGCTCATGCTTGATATTGTGTGCTCTCACTGTAGTGTCAGTCCTTGAAGGCCAGTTCTTTCTCTGGTAATGTACAGATCTGTCTCTACTGTTCTAAAGGCAAAGAAAACAGGGATTCTTGGTAAAACTTCCTTGCAGTCCCATCAAGAAAGTTACCATCTTGAAATCTCCAGTAACTTCCCAACAACACTTTCCCAGCCATATTTGTTGTAGTTCAAAGTTTCCAGTAGAATCTCTACACTGCTGTAATCTCCTTAAGATAAAAAGAATGAGCAAGAGGCAGACGTGGATACTTGTTTCCATTGTGCAGAAGTACAGCTTTCAGGCTTTTGGAGGAGCTGTCGATGAAGAGTCTCCATTCACAATGACAACAAACAAGCCTGATACATCATTGCAGTAGCACAGCCTGCCCTCCTTTGCAAAGAGCTTTAGAAATGTTTGTGATGTTTTCTCTGGCTGGCCACTTGCACACAATTACAAGACGAAGGTGAAATTTTGTTATATAGTGTAATCATTCTAGTAAAATCATACGCAATACACTAGAAAACACAATACACAACATCCTATAACTTAATATCAAAATGACACTAACATCCTACAAATCCTGTAAAGTTTCTTCCTTTTACCTTTAACAAATAATCAATCAAATAGATTTCCTAGACAAATTAAAAGCACCAGTGTAGCTACATAAAACATCTTCATTTCCAACGTTTCGGCACACAGATTATGTCATTATAAAGGAAATGTGGACAAATAACAGCGTGCAATATATACATATATATATATATATATATATATATATATATATATATATATATATATATATATATATATATATATATATATATATATATATATATATATATATATTCGTGTTTTGGCCGAAACACTCGAGCGGGAGGTTACTGCACTCCAGCACTTTTTTTCGTTAGTCGGGAGGGAAGAAGGGGTAGTGAGAAGGCGAGGGGCAAAATAGTTAAATCTAGAAAGGTAGCTAGCTCAGGGATGGTGAGAAATAGCTTAAGTGTTTACTACACAAACTGTAGAAGTATTCTGAATAAAATAGATTTGCTTAGAGGAATAGCGAGCGTAGAGAAATTTGATATCATTGCTTTAACTGAAACTTGGTTAGATATGTCAGGAAAAGTATTTAATTCAGAGGTTAAGATAGATGGGTATACAATGTTCTATAAAGATAGGGAAAACAGGAGAGGAGGAGGCGTCGCGTTATACGTTACGGACACACTACAGTGTTGTATCAACAGTAGAATTAAAAAAGATAACAAAGCAGAGTCGATATGGGTAGATATTAAAGAAGGATCGCAGTCAGTAGTACTAGGGGTAGTTTACAGACCACCGACCAGTACAGAGGAAATTAACACCTCACTGTGGCAGGAATTAAATAGAGCAGGCAGGTATAGTCAGGTATGTGTGGTAGGAGATTTTAATTTTAGGAATATCGACTGGATTCTGATGGTGGGTAACAAGGAAGCAGAGGAATTTCTTAAGGTAATTCAGGATATTTTTTTTAAAACAGGTAGTCGTAGAACCCACAAGGGGGAATAATATTCTAGATTTAATTCTTACTAGCAGGGAGGAAGCAGTCACGCAGGTAGAGGTTGGAGGACAGCTAGGTAACAGTGACCATAGGGAAATTAGGTACAATTTAGAATGGGAAGAAACAGTTAGAAACAAAAACACTAGTAAAATACCTGACTTTAGGAGAGCAAATTTTGAAGAATTAAAAAGGTACCTCCAAGGAGTGGACTGGCAAAGGATGCAGGGTGAGGTCAGGTCAGGGACGGAGTTCAGAGAGATAAGGCAGGATGAGAGAGGTGAGGTGAGGCGTGAGGGTGTAGGACAAGAGGAGGGAAGATGTGTCCGGAAGGGAGGAGGAAAGAGGAAGGGGGGAGCTAGGTGTGAGTATGTTGGAATGTAAGGTCATGCTGAAATGAGAGAGGTGAGGTCGAGGCGAGTAGATGAGGGAGTGGAGAGGATGGTTGGGGACGAGATGAGGGGACTAGGTGAAGTAAATGTAGATGAATTGTATAAATATTTCGTAGATAAAGTTCATACAGGTCAGTTAGCAAATATCCCGTATAGAACAATAAGATCACAAAAAAAATGACACTAAATGGATGAATGCTAGGTTAAAGCATTATATAGGGCGTAAGAGAAGTATATATAGGAGATTAAGGGTAGGTGAAGAAGTTTTAAGGACACAATATAATGAATTAGTTAGAACAGTCAGGAGGTTAACGAGGAAAGCTAAGGACAATTATGAATCAAAGGTAGCCAGCCAGGCGAAGACGGACCCCAAGGGATTTTATCAGGTATACAGGACGAAGAATAAGGATACTGTAGGTCCATTAAAGGCAGCAGATGGGGAGCTGGTTAGTTCTGGGGAGAAGATTAGTAAACTTCTGAATGATTATTTTTTAACTGTCTTCACCCAGGAAAACATGCAGGATATGCCAGATAGTGAACAGGTGTTTAGAGCAGATGAGAATGAGAAGCTGACAGATATTTCCATAACTGGGGAGATAGTGGAACAGGAGATAGATAGGCTAAAAAAAGTTCAAGTCACCAGGATCTGATGAAATATACCCCAGAGTACTTAAGGAATGTAAAGAGATTATTAGTGAGCCGTTAGTTTCTGTCTTTAGGAAATCACTGGAGTCGGGTGAGGTACCAGTAATGTGGAGGCAGGCTAATGTAGTACCCATCTTTAAGAAAGGAGATAAAACTTTAGCGTCTAATTATAGACCTGTCAGCTTAACTTCAGTTGTAGGTAAAATGTTAGAGTCAATAATAGCGAGGAACATTAGGGAACATTTAGACGAACATAACTTGATAAATCAGTCACAGCATGGCTTCACGAAGGGGAAGTCTTGCCTGACAAACTTGTTAAGTTTTTACAATAAAGTGTACGAGGCAGTAGATAATGGTGATAGTTATAATATCTTATATCTGGACTTTAGTAAAGCATTTGACAAGGTACCCCATCAACGGCTCCTGAGAAAGGTTAGGGCACACGGGATAGATGGGAAGGTGTTAGGCTGGATAGGGTCATGGCTTAGTGACAGGCGACAGAGAGTGGTAATAAACGTCTTGAAATCCGAGTGGGGTCATGTAATTAGTGGGGTGCCACAGGGATCAGTATTAGGGCCATTGTTATTTCTCATGTATATCAATGACTTGGATAGTGGAATTAGTAGTGATGTTAGTAAATTTGCGGATGACACAAAGATAGGTAGGTTAATTAGGTCAGAATCGGATGCCATCGCCTTGCAGGCAGACTTAGATAGAATGAATGAATGGACGGATAGATGGCAAATGCAATTCAATATCAATAAATGCAAAGTGCTTAGCGTAGGTAGAGGAAACCCACACAATAGGTACACATTAGACAACCAAACTCTGGTAGGTACAGGGTACGAGAAATATTTAGGAGTTATAGTTAGCTCTGAACTCTGTCTAGGGAAACAATGCATAGAAGCCACAAACAAGGCAAATAGGGTACTAGGATTCATTTTTAGGAGTGTTAAAAGTAGAAGGCCGGGAGTAATATTAAAGTTATACTTGGCGCTGGTCAGACTTCATCTAGACTACGCGGGGCAGTTCTGGTCCCCACATTACAGGAAAGATATAGGTCTATTAGAATCAGTACAGAGGAGAATGACTAAAAGGATACAGGGGATGAGGAGTATCCCTTACGAGGCGAGGTTGAAGCTGTTAAATTTACATTCTTTAGAGAGACGTAGGTTAAGAGGGGACCTGATATAAGTCTTTAAGTGGTATAAGGGTTATATAGCAAGGGAGATGTAAGCAAAATTCTTAGGATCAGCAACCAGGGTAGAACAAGAAATAACGGGTTCAAGCTTGAAAAATTTAGGTTTAGGAAGGAGATAGGAAAAAATTGGTTCTCAAATAGAGTGGTAGATGAGTGGAACGGACTCAGTAATCATGTAGTTAGTGCTAGGACACTAGAGAGCTTTAAGAGAAGATTAGACAAGTTTATGGATGGGGATAGCAGATGGAAATAGGTAGGTGTGTTTCATACAGGGACTGCCACGTGTAAGCCTGGTCGCTTCTTGCAGCTTCCCTTATTTCTTATGTTCTTATGTTCTTATTTATAACTATTCTTCCTAAATAATCGAGTATGAAGAATAATGAAAGTATAGTAATAAAATAAAAAAATCAATAATAATAATAATAATAATTATTATTATTATAATAATAACGACAACAACAACAACAACAACAACTCACTATTGATTGCCTTATAAGTGTTACAGATAACCCCACCAGATTCTCTCATTAATGAACAAAATTATGATCAGAATCTAAGGGTGATGTGGCAGGTCAGCTGGAGGGAAGGGAGGGAAAGAAGGGGAATGGGAAGTGGGAAGAGTGGATGAAGTAAGGAAAGGAGAGATGGAGGGAAAAAAATAAATAAGGGAAATATAAGGTGAGACTGGCTACTGGATTGAAAGGATTGAACATGGAAGAAACCAAGGAAACGTGGAGGTTAGAGATAGATGGACGGTAAGGAGGACATGGAAGGAAGGAAGGATAATGGGCAATATGGGCAATCTGAGTTCAGATGAGATTATCACTGGACTGCACAGACACATAGGGTAATACGTTTCCCTGTCGATAGCATTCCCATATCACACTTTATTTATTCACTTTTTTTACCTATTATTCTTTTCTTTTCTTGACATAAAGGTTATTTTCCAAATTTTCCAACAGTCAGCTGCATTACATTTCATCCCATCATCTGCGCCGGAAACTTCATGAAATACGATTTTTATTCCGGAAAGCATCGAAAAGGAGAAATACTTACCACTGTTTCAAAAGTTAAAAATGAATCTGTCATTCCTCATTAAATTTTCTCTTAATTAATACACTTCCATCGTCACAACTTTTGTTGTAAAATATTAATGATTGATGAAATATTGATATATGTTGTTATTATTCATGTTTTAGCACTTTTTTTTTTTTTTTTGAGAGAAAAAGAGAGAGAGAGAGAGAGAGAGAGAGAGAGAGAGAGAGAGAGAGAGAGAGAGAGAGAGAGAGAGAGAGAGAGAGAGAGAGAAATATATAATATAAATTATTTATTTCACTTAATCCCCAGCACACGGGCCTACGCGGACGACATCACCCTGACGCAGAGCTACGGGCCCGAGGAGGAAGCTGACACGACTGCTGAGCTGAACTACTCGCTCAGCCGCATCGTGCCCTGGGATAACAAGTGGCAGGTGAAATTCGCCGCACAAAAAAACGCAACTGCTCACAGTCTCCAGGTGGAGGGCATACCTGCACCTGGTCTTCCAGGGGGACCCAAGGACGAGGTTGAGGTGTTGGGGTTACCTATGACAGGAAGCTGACTCTCAAAACCTCACATCGAACGGCTTGCTAGGGAAGCCTCCGGGAAGCTGGCATCCCTGAGGAGGATCTCATGACTCCTTGACAGCAAGGGGCTGCAGATCCTTTACAAGGCGCAGGTCCGCTCGTCCCTTGAATACTCCAGCCTTGCCTGGGGCGGCGCTGCCAATAAACACCTTGCCCTCCTCGACAAAGTCCAGAGCCACGCGGTGAGGCTGATCAAGGACAGCGGCACCCAGCAGGAACCACGACTCGGCAGCCTCCAGCACCGTCTTGACGTAGTGGGCCTCATTGTGATGTTTAAGGTGCATCAGCAACGAGTGACTCACCTACAAGCACTCTGGCAGCCCCCGCGGCGATCCAAGGTGGCTGCCAGGGCCGCCTCCCAAGTCCACACAGAGTTCATGCAGCCTCGTTGCAGGACGTGGCACCACCAGAGGCAGTTTGTTCACACCTCTGTCACCTGGTGAAATGCGCTACTTGACTCGCAGCCGCGTCTGGCCGGCATAACTGTCCAGCAGTTCAAGAAGCTCGTGAACGCCTGGCTGCCGACATAAGAAAAGGAGCATGCCAACAGAGTTAGGCTTTTAGATAGGAAACACTAGATATGTTGCCTTTAGCCCGTAATTGTGTTGTGGACAAAGTACCCCATCAAAGGCTCCTGAGAAAGGTTAGAGCACACGGGATAGATGGGAAGGTGTTAGGCTGGATAGGGTCATGGCTTAGTGACAGGCGACAAAGAGTTGTTAATAAACGGCTCGAAATCTGAGTGGGGTCATATAATTAGTGGGGTGCCACAGGGATCAGTATTAGGGCCGTTGTTAATCAATGACTTGGATAGTGGAATTAGTAGTGATGTTAGTAAATTTGCGGATGACACAAAGATAGGTAGATTAATTAGGTAAGAATCGGATGCCATCGCCTTGCGGGCAGATTTAGATAGAATGAATGAATGGACGGATGGATGGCATATGCAATTTAATATCAATAAATGCGAAGTACTTAGCGAAGGTAGAGGAAGCTCACACAATAGGTACACATTAAACAACCAAACTCTGGTAAGTATAGGGTACGAGAAAGATTTAGGAGTTATAGTAAGCTCTAAACTCCGTCTAGTGAAACATAGACGCCCTGTTTCTGGCATAGACGCCCTGTTTCTGGCATAGAAGCCAGAAACAGGGCAAGTAGAATATTAGGATTCATTTTTAGGAGTGTTAAAAGTAGAAGACCGGAAGTAATATTAAAGTTATACTTGCCGCTGGTCAGACCTCAACTAGACTACGCTGTGCAGTTCTGGTCCCCACATTACAGGAAAGATATAGGTCTATTAGAATCAGTACAGAGGAGAATGACTAAAAGGATACAGGGGATGAGGAGTATTCCTTACGAGGCGAGATTGAAGTTGTTAAATTTACATTCTTTAGAAAGACGTAGGTTGAGAGGGGACCTGATATAAGTCTTTAAGTGGTATAAGGGTTATAACAAGGGGGATGTAGGCAAAATTCTTAGGATCAGCAACCAGGGTAGAACAAGAAATAACGGGTTGAAGCTTGAAAAATTTAGGTTTAGGAAGGAGATAGGAAAAAAATTGGTTTTCAAATAGAGTGGTAGATGAGTGGAACGGATTCAGTAATCATGTTGTTAGTGCTAGGACACTAGAGAGCTTTAAGAGAAGATTAGACGGGTTTATGGATGGGAATAATAGATGGAAATAGGTAGATATATTTCATACAGGGACTGCCACATGTAAGCCTGGTCGCTTCTTGCAGCTTACCTTATTTCTTATGTTCTTATGTTCTCATCATTGCATATAAAAATGCATAACAGCAAACTCTGTCAAAATAAACTGTATCAAGTATAAATAAGAGGTAGGAGAGAGAGAGAGAGAGAGAGAGAGAGAGAGAGAGAGAGAGAGAGAGGGCGCATACAGCACGCAACTCTTCAGTCATCCTCTCTTCGATGCAGAAACATACAACTGAATCCATGATCACCTTCTCCCTGCCTCCTTACTTCACCCTCTGCCCGCGCGCCTCACAGAAAAACCAAGAGGAGGAAAGGCGACGAAGACTCAACATTTCTTTATATCGCTTGTTCCTTCATCTCAAACGTTAAGGAATAAAGACAAAAATAAATAAAAATAAGATTTCATAGACAAAAAAAGTAAAGACATAAATTCTTAACGTCTATTTTCAGCCTTTCTTGAAACGATCATTTGTGCACGTTAAGAAAAAGGGAAAGGCAAAAATCTTAGCACAAAATCTTCAGGAAAAAATAAAGAAAATATAAATGAAAAAAAAAAAGGAGAGAAAAACATCTCCGTCATGTTAGAACCATTTCAAGTTTTCTTCATATATATATATATATATATATATATATATATATATATATATATATATATATATATATATATATATATATATATATATATATATATATATATATATATATATATATATATATATATATATACATATATATATATATTTATTTATTTATTTTTTTTGTCACCACGAAGCTTGCTTTTTATAACCCTTATCCTCTCTCTCTCTCTCTCTCTCTCTCTCTCTCTCTCTCTCTCTCTCTCTCTCTCTCTCTCTCTCTCTCTCTCTCTCTCTCATTAAACTAGTAAAAATAAATACAAATTGTCAGAGGTCTAAGACTATGGTATACGTACATATATAGCTCTAGGCCTATCTATGGCAACTACTAAACATAATACATATAAAAAGTAGATACTAAATGTAATAAAAAACTAAATATATTATATAATATTAGCTCAAAATAGTAATAATAATTCAAATGCTTTACTAATACTAATACAAATAATAACAATTGTAATAATAATTCTAATAATAATATTGATAACACCGCACACAAGAACATTGTTTTCCACTTTCACTTTAACCACTCATTTACGCCCCTCTTGTACGCTTGTAGGCATGTGGAATGGTGTCAGCGTGTGGACTGCACCAGCCGATTCCACACGGGGTTGTACCGTTGCAGGAAGTAATGGAGGTGACTCGCAGTCCTCGCAAACGACACAGCTACAGTGAGATGGTGGTCACTTTGGCCGGTGGTACAGGTATTGTATGTGAGAATGCGGTAGGAGGCGTAGCGGAGCAAGGTGTGGCGTCTGTTGCCTGAGGGGCTTGTACATGTCGCACAGGTCCGCCACGTCCCACCGCTGCTGTAGGGATTGGAAGCTGTGTTGTTAGTCCTGGTCTCTCAGGTGCATCATCTTTTGTGCTCTGGCCTGGATCCTGTCAAGCTTGGCAAAGTAGGAAGGTGGGCAGGATGAGCAAGTCAGGGGCGCGTACTCCATCACGGGCCTGACCTGGGTCCTGTAGAGGGACGCTATCCCTCGACCGTCGAGAATATTCCCGGCATATCGGACACAGCTTAGCTTCCATGCCGCATCCCTGGCGACCTTCCTTATATAGGTGGTGAAGGTTAGATCTGCGTCGACCTCCACTCTCAGGACGGAGATGGACTGGAAAGGCAGCCTCTTGCCTTCAAAGAAGATGGTTTGGGGGATGGGTGTCTTCTCGCCGTCTGGAAATGTGTAGGACTTAAGTCTTCTCAGAGGCGAGGATTATTTGCCAGCGCCTGCTCCATGATGCGATGCTTTGCAGGGCAACGTGTCTTGGCGGAGGATCCTGTAGCAGGTGAATGTGAGGGTGCAGTCGTCTGCCTACGCCTGAGAAACGGTGATCAGTTGCAGTATGTTGTTGAAATATACACACCACAACAGAGGCCCGAGGACACTGCCCTGAGGCACACTAACATTGACAGGGTGTTGGGAGGACGACTGGCCATTGACTACTGTGTGAAGGATTCTGCCGTGAAGGAGGAGGAGGAGCAGTTCACCACACACGCCAAGGCTCCTCAGCTTGGTTGTCACTCCGTCACTCCTTTGTGCCACTCCCTGTTGAAGGCGACACCTATGTCTGAAGTGATGACAAATATCTCTCTCCCGCTGTCGATTGCGGTGCTTTACTTCGTAGAGCTTAGGAGTAGCAGATCGGCGGCCGATTTACCTTGCCTGAACCCAAACTGCCTTGAGTTGAAGAGGTGTTGGGCGTCAAGGAAGGCGGTGACTTTCCTCTTGATGAGAAAGTCTAAGGTCTTCTCCACCACGGACAGAGGAGAGATGGACCTGTAATCCTTTGGATCCGTCCTGCTAACCCTTTTTAATGTACAACCACCACTTTGGCCTACTTCCATAGTATTGGCCACGTCTGGGAGGCCAGGCATTCCCGGTAAAGCTGGGTGAATGAAGTGGCGAGCTCGGCTGCACACTGTTTCAATAGATAAGGATTGATATTATCTGATCCCAGAGACTTTTTGATGTCAGGCTTGCAGAGCATAGCTATCACATCCTTCGTGGTGATGTGCAGGGTGCCCAGTTCTGCAGTGGTCAGCCTTGGGATTCTGAGTGGAGTGCTGGCTGGGTCTGGAACACGCATTCTGATGGGGAAGTGGATCGATAGTAGCTCTGCCTTGTCCCTCCCTCTCGTCACAACCTCACTGCCCAGTGTGGTGAGTGGAGGCATGGTGCTATCAGTGGCCAGGCCCTGCTGCTACTTTACGGTGCTCCACCACTCCTTGCCGACACTCTGACCCGACAGCTTCGTGGTTAGGTCAGTCTTCCAACTCCGGATGTCGTCTGTCTGTGTTTTGGCCATGTTACGGCAGCCGGTTTCGTACACGTCAAGATTAGCTTGGGTGATGCTTGGCCTCAGTCTCCGCCAGGCCCTATTCTTCAGGTTTGCCGCCTCACGACAACGATATCCGAACCAGGGCTGGCCTCCTGGTCTTGATCTGTATGTCTGGCAGGGTACATACTTGTACTGGAGGGACAACAGGTGACTGGTGATGGCCTCCATCAGTTCGTTAATGGTGCTGGTGAGACGGTCTACCCAGTCTGTCTGGCTAATCTCGGCTATCAGTGTGTCCCAATCACCCCGCTACTAAAGCCAGTTGGTGCGCGATGGTGACGCATAACTATCCACCCTCATCTTCACCAATGTGAGGATACCCATGTGGTCAGATGACCCACGAAACCGAATGGGCGGCAGGTGATGAATCCCTCTAGCAAGTCGGTGATGACTGGGTCGAATGAGGAGCCAGGAATGTGGGTTGGGAAATCAACGTGAGTGATGACCCTAAAATCTATTAGCAAGTCGTCGAAGGCTCTCGCCAAGAGGTGTTCATTGAGGTCACCAACGACAATGAGGCGTTTCCAGGCTCGCTGGTATAGTAGGGCATCCACGTTAGTGTGGAGAAATTGGAGAGCTTTCTTTTCCCAGCCACTGAGGACGGTAACAAACACATTTTATTTTTTTTTTAATGTAGGAGGGATACCGGCCAAGGGCAACAAAAACCTAATAAAAAAATCAAACTGAGATGCCACTCCTCAAATAGGGTCCGAGACGGTGGTAAAAAAATTGAAGGATAAGTGTCTTGAAAGCTCCCTCTTGAAGGAGTTCAAGTCATAGGAAGGTACAAATACGAGAGGAGAAAGGAGGAAGGGATGATTGATTGAGAATATTTGTTAACTCTTGCATTAGAGAGGTTGACAGAATAGGGGAGATAGAAAGAAGAAAGTCTTGTGCAGCGAGCAGCAGAGGTATACAGTTAGCAAGACCAGAGGAGGTGTTAGCATGAAAATAGCGGTAGAAGATAGCAAGAGATGCAACATTGTGGCAATGAGAAAGACGCTGAAGGCAGTCAGTTAGAGGAGAGGAGTTCATGAGACGAAAATTTTTTAATTCCACCCTGTTTAAAAGAATGGTATGAGTGGAACCTCCCATTTGCCAAAACGATAATTACTGCCGAAACGATAACTACTCCCAGTGAGGTCTAAAGCACTGTTCAGGGGGTGCTGTGAACTTATCATTAAACCCAGCTGTGACCTCACTGAACGTTTCCCTTTGTGTCTCACAACATGAGGAGGCAGTCACAGCCTGCCCTCTAAAGACAACTCTTCCTCCACACAAAACTACAAGCACCTAATAACACACACACCCTTCACTCAAAAATTTTTAAATCATCATGGCGACTCCTACACCAGCCTCGGAGTCCCCATCTGGGGAGGGGACCATAAATGTCCCCAGGTCAGACTGCCTTTCTGTCGACGACCCTACTTGTCTTGACACCCACCTCAACTTTTTCTTCATAAACTCAGGTGTCTGAGGCAACTGACAGTAGTCCCTTTTCTGTTTCCTCCTACTTTCTCTATCCTCATTTTAGATCCAAAGCTGGATGCTGCGTTTATGGGCGCAATGACATAACCTGTTCCCCTGCCCACGCTCTTGAATCTTCCGAGTTTTCCACTCTCATACTAAATTTATCTGTGCTGTATACCTCTCACCTAACTCCTCTGACTATAAGAAATTCTTTGACTACTTAACTTCAAAAGTGGAGCACATGAGAACCCTCTTCCCTTTTGCAGAGATCTCCATTCCTGGACACTTCAATGTTCACCACCAGCTTTGGCTTTCCTCTCCCTTCACTGACCATCCTGGTGAACTAGCCTACAACTTTGCTATCCTCCATGACCTAGAGCAATTGCTGCAACACCCTACTCGTATTCCTGACCGTCTTGGAGATAGGCCCAACATTCTTGACCTTTTCCTGACCTCTAATCCTTCTGCTTATGCTGTCACCCTTTCTTCTCCGTTGGGCTCCTCTGATCACAATCTCATATCTTTATCTTGTCCTATCGCTCCAATCCCTCCTCAGGATCCCCCTAAGCGAAGGTGCCTCTGGCGTTTTGCCTCTGCTAGTTGCGGTGACCTGAGGAGGTATTTTGCTGATTTTCCTAGGAACGACTACTGCTTCCGTGTCAGAGACCCGTCTTTGTGTGCTGAGCGCATAACAGAGGTGATAGTGTCTGGCATGGAGGCGTACATTCCTCACTCTTTTTCTCGTCCTAAACCTTCTAAACCTTGGTTTAACACAGCTTGTTCTCGTGCTATACATGATAGAGAGGTGGCCCACAAAAGATACTTAAGCCTTCTATCACCAGAATCTCATGCACTTTATATTTCTGCCCGGAACCATGCCAAGTCTGTTCTCCAACATGCCAAAAACTCCTTCACTAACAGAAAATGTGAAAACCTTTCAAGATCTAACTCCCCTTGTGATTTCTGGCGTCTAGCCAAAAATATCTCCAATAACTTTGCTTCTTCTTCTTTCCCTCCTCTATTTCAACCAGATGGCACCACTGCTATCACATCTATTTCTAAAGCTGAACTCTTCGCTCAAACCTTTGCTAAAAACTCTACCTTGGACGATTCTGGGCGTGTTCCTCTTTCTCCTCCACCCTCTGACTACTTCATGCCACCTATTAAAATACTTCACAATGATGTTTTCCATGCCATCGCTGGCCTAAACCCTCGGAAAGCTTATGGACCTGATAGGGTCCCTCCTATTGTTCTCCGAAACTGTGCCGCCATGCTTGCACCTTGCCTAGTCAAAGTCTTTCGGCTCTGTCTGTCAACATCTACATTTCCTTCTTGCTGTAAGTTTGCCTACATTCAACCTGTTCCTAAAAAGGGTGACCGTTCTAATCCCTCAAACTACCGTCCTATTGCTTTAATTTCCTGACTATCTAAAGTTTTTTAATCTATCCTCAACAGGAAGATTCTTAAACATCTATCACTTCACAACCTTCGATCTGATCGCCAGTATGGGTTCCGTCAAGGCCGCTGTACTGGTGATCTTCTGGCTTTCCTTACTGAGTCTTGGTCATCCTCTTTTAGAGATTTTGGTGAAACTTTTGCTGTTGCCTTTGACATATCAAAAGCTCTTGATAGAGTCTGGCACAAAGCTTTGATTTCCAAACTACCCTCCTACGGTTTCTATCCTTTTCTCTGTAACTTCATCTCAAGTTTTCTTTCTGACCGTTCTATTGCTGTTGTGTTAGACGGTCACTGTTCTCCTAAATCTATTAACAGTGGTGTTCCTCAGGGTTCTGTCCTTTCACCCACTGTCTTCTTATTATTCATTAATAATCTTCTAAACCAAACTTCTTGTCCTACCCACTCCTATGCTGATGATACCACCCTGCACTTTTCCACGTCTTTTCATAGATGTCCAACCCTTCAGGAGGTAAACATATCACGCAGGGAAGCCACAGAACACTTGACTTCTGATCTTTCTGAAATTTCATATTGGGGCATAGCAAACTTGGTATTGTTCAATGCCTCAAAAACTCAATTCCTCCAATTATCAACTCGACACAACCTTCCAGACAACTATCCCTTCTTCTTCAGTGACACTCAACTGTCCCCCTCTTCTACACTGAACATCCTCGGTCTGTCCTTTACTTATAATCTGAACTGGAAACTTCACATCTCATCTCTAGCTAAAACAGCTTCTATGAAGTTAGGTGTTCTGAAACGTCTCCGCCAGTTTTTCTCACCCCCCCAGCTGCTAACTCTGTACAAGGGCTTTATCCGTCCATGTATGGAGTATGCTTCACATATCTGGGGGAGTTCCACTCATACTGCTCTTCTAGACAGGGTGGAATCAAAAGCTTTTCGTCTCATCAACTCCTCTAACTGACAGTCTTCAACCTTTCTCTCACCGCCGCAATGTTGCATCTCTAGCTGTATTCTACCGCTATTTTTATGCTAACTGCTCTTCTGATCTTGCTAACTGCATGCCTCCCCTCCTTCCGCGGCCTCGCTGCTCAAGACTTTCTTCTTTCTCTCATCCCTATTATGTCCACCTCTCTAACGCAAGAGTTAACCAGTATTCTCAATCATTCATCCCTTTCTCTGGTAAACTCTGGAACTCCCTGCCTGCTTCTGTATTTCCACCTTCCTATAACTTGAATTCCTTCAAGAGGGAGGTTTCAAGACACTTATTCATCAATTTTTGACCACTGCTTTTACTCTTTTATGGGACTGGCATTTCAGTGGGCATATTTTTTTTTATTGGATTTTGTTGCCCTTGGCCAGTGTCCTTCCTACAAAAAAAAAAAATATGAATCATACTCCATACATGGACGAATAAGGCCATTGTAGAAAGTTAGCAGCTGCGGGGGGTAAGAAAAACTGAGACATCTTAGAACACCTAATTTCATAGAAACTGTTTTAGCTAGAGATGTGATATGAAGTTTCCAGTTTATATTATAAGAAAAATGATAGACTGAGGATGTTCAGTGTAGAAGAGGGGGACAGTTGAGTGTCATTGAAGAAGTGGGGCTAGTTGTCTGGAAGGTTGTGTTGAGTTGATAGATGGAGTACCTTTTGTGGACCACCACTTTATCATGCATAGCACGAGAACAGGCTGTGTTAAGCCAAGGTTTGAAATGTTTATGTCCAGAAAACGAGTGAGGAATTTACGCCTTCATGCTAGATACTATCACCTCTGTAATGCGCTCGGATCATAGAGACGAGTCTGTGTCACGGAAGCAGTAGTCATTCCAAGGAATATCAGCAAAATATCTCTCCAGGTCCCCCCAACTAGCAGATGCAAAAAGCCAGAGGCACCTCCGCTGAGGGGGATCCTGAGAAGAGATTGGAGAGATAGGACAAGATACAGATATGAGATCGTGATCGGAGGAGCGCATCGGAGAAGAGAGAGTAACAGCATAAGCAGAATTAGAGGTTAGGAAAAGGTCAAGAATACTGGCCGTGTATGAAAGATGGTCAGGAATAGGAGTAGGGTGTTGCACCAGTTGCTCTAAGTCGTGGAGGATAGCAAACCTGAAGACTAGTTCACCAGGATAGTCAGTGAAGGGAGAGGAAAGTCAAAACTAGTCCCTCGTTAGTCGGGAGGGAAGAAGGGGTTGTGAGGTGAAAACGAAGGACAAATTTGTTAAATCTAGAAAGATAACTAGCTCATGGAAGGTTAGATATACCTTAAGTGTTTGCTACACTTAAATGTAGAATTGCAGAATTGTAGAAGTTTTTTTTTTAATAAAGTAGACTTGCTTAGAGGAATGGCGTCTGTAGAGAACTTTGATATCATTGCTTTTACTGAAAGTTGGTTAGAAATGTCAGGAAAAGTATTTAATCCAGAGGTTAAGATAGATAGCTATATATTGTTCTATAAAGATAAGGAAAACAAGAGAGGAGAAGGCGTCGCTTTATACGTTAGGGACACAATACATTGTACTAACAGTAGAATCAAAAGATATAGCAAAACAGAGTCGATATGGGTAGATATTAAGGAAGGATCACAGTCAGTAGTACTGGGAGTAGTGTACAGGCCACCGAACAGTACAAAGGAAATTAACACCTCACTGTGGCAGAAAATAAATAGAGCAGGCAGGTACAGTCAGGTATGTGTGATAGGAGATTTAGATTTTAGGAATATCAACTAGAGTCTAATGGTGGGTAACCAGGAAACAGAGGAATTTCTTAATGTAATTCAGGATATTTTTTTAAACAGGTAGTCGTAGAACCCACAAGGGGGAGCAATATTCTAGATTTAAATCTTACTAACAGGGAGGAAGCAGTCACGCAGGTAGAGGTTGGAGAACAGCTAGGTAACAGTGACCATAGGGAAATTAGGCCACAATATAATGAATTAGTTAGAATAGTCAGTAGGTTAACGAGGAAAGCTTAGGGCAATTATGAATTAAAGGTACCCAGCCAGGCGAAGACGGAACCCAAGGGATTTTATCAGGTATACAGGACGAAGAATAAGGATACTATAGATCCATTAAAGGCAGAAGATGGGGAGCTGGTTAGTTTTAGGGAGGAGATTAGTAAAATTCTGAATGAGTATTTTTTAACTGTCTTCACCCAGAAAAATATGCAGGATATGCCAAATAGTGAACAGATGTTTAGAGTAGATGAGAATGAGAAGCTGACAGATATTTCCATAACTAAGGAGATAATGAAACAGGAGATAGGCTAAAAGTTCAAGACGCCAGGGCCAGATGAAATATATCCCAGAGTACTTAAGAAAGGCAGAAGATGGGGAGCTGGTTAGTTTTAGGGAGGAGATTAGTAAAATTCTGAATGAGTATTTTTTAACTGTCTTCACCCAGAAAAATATGCAGGATATGCCAAATAGTGAACAGATGTTTAGAGTAGATGAGAATGAGAAGCTGACAGATATTTCCATAACTAAGGAGATAATGAAACAGGAGATAGGCTAAAAGTTCAAGACGCCAGGGCCAGATGAAATATATCCCAGAGTACTTAAGAAATGCAAAGAGGTTGTTAGTGAGCCGTTAGTTTCTGTCTTTAGGAAATCACTTGAGTCTGGTGAGGTACCAGTAATGTGGAGGCAGGCTAATGTAGTACCCATCTTTAAGAGAGGAGATAAAACTTAAGCATCTAATTATAGACCTGTCAGCTTAACATCAGTTGTAGGTAAAATATTGGAGTCAATAATAGCGAAGAACATTAGGGAACATTTAGGCAAACATAGCTTGATAAATCAGTCACAGCATGACTTCACGAAGGGGAAGTCTTGCCTGACAAACTTGCTAAGTTTTTACAATAAAGTGTACGAGGCAGTAGATAATGGTGATAGTTATGATATCTTATATCTGGACTTTAGTAAAGCATTTGACAAGGTACCCCATCAAAGGCTCCTGAGAAAGGTTAGGGCACACGGGATAGATGGAAAGGTGTTAGGCTGGATAAGGTCATGGCTTAGCGACAGGCGACAAAGAGTTGCAATAAACTGCTCTAAATCCGAGTGGGATCATGTAATTAGTGGGGTGCCACAAGGATCAGTATTAGGGTCATTGTTATTTCTAATATATATCAATGACTTGGATAGTGGAATTAGTAGTGATGTTAGTAAATTTGCGGATGACACAAAGATAGATAGTTTCATTTGGTCAGAACCGGATGCCATCGCCTTACAGGCAGATTTAGATAGGATGAATGAATGGACGGACATATGGCAAATGCAATTTAATATCAACAAATGCAAAGTGCTTAGTGTAGATAGAGGAAACACACACATTAGGTACACATTAAATAACCAAACTCTGGTAGGTACAGGGTACGGGAAAGATTTAGGAGTTATAGTAAGCTCTGAACTACGTCTAGGAAAACAATGCATAGAAGCCAGAAACAGGGCAAATAGGGTACTAGGATTAATTTTTAGGAGTGTTAAAAGTAGAAGGCCGGAAGTAATAGTAAAGTTATACTTGGTGCTGGTCAGACCTCATCTAGACTAAGCTGTGCAGTTCTGGTCCCCACATTACAGGAAAGATATAAGTCTATTAGCATCAGTACAGAGGAGAATGACTAATAGGATACATGGGATGAGTAGTATTCCTTACAAGGCGAGACTGAAACTGTTAAATCTACATTCATTAGAGAGACGTAGGTTAAGAGGGGACCTGATAGAAGTCTTTAATTGGTATAAGGGTTATAACAAGGGGGATGTAAGCAAAATTCTTAGGATCAGCAACCAGGATAGAACAAGAAATAACGGGTTCATGCTTGAAAAATTTAGGTTTAAGAAAGAGATAGGAAGAAATTGGTTCTCAAATAGAGTGGTAGATGAATGGAACGGACTCAGTAATCATGTTGTTAGTGCTTGAACATGAGGGAGCTTTAAGAGAAGATTAGACGGGTTTATGGATGGGGATAACAGATGGAAATAGGTAGGTATATTTCATACAGGGACTGCCACGTGTAGGCCTGGTCACTTCTTCCAGCTTCTCATATATCTTATGTTCTTATGTTCTTATGTTCTTAAAACTGGTGGTGAACAGTGAAGTCTCCAAGAATGGAGATCTCCGCAAAAGGGAAGAGAGTCAGAATGTGCTCCACTTTCAAAGTTAAGTAATAAAGTAATTACAGTCAGAGGGATTAGGTGAGAGCTATACAGCACAGATAAATTTAGTTTGAGAGTGACTCTGTAGTCGAAGCCAGATAGTGGAAAACTAGGAAAATTCAAGAGTGTGGGCACGAGAGTACGTTAAGTCACTGCGCAAATAAACGCAACACCCAGGTTGGTTTGAAAATGAGGATAGAGAAAGTAGGAGGAAACAGAAAAGTGGCTACTGTCGGTTGCCTCAGATATCTGTGTCTCAGTGAGGAAAAGAAAATGAGTTTTAGTAGAGGAGAGGTGGTGTTCTACAGATTGAAAATCAGATATAAGACCTCGAATGTTATAAACGTTAATGAAGAAAAAGTTGAAGGGGGTGTTAGGACATTTAGTCAATACCAGAAAAGCAGTCCGACCTGGGGACGTTTGTGATTCCCTCTCCCGATGAAGACTTCGATGTTGGTGTAGGACTCGCCACGATAATTTTGAAATTTGAGTGAAGGGTGTGTGTGTAGTTAGGTGCTTGTAGTTTTGTCTGGAGGAAGAGAGTTGTCTTTAGAGGGCAGTATGTGACTGCCCCCTTGTATTTTGAGACACAAATAAAAACGTTCAGTGAGGTCAGAGTTAGGTTTAATGATAAGTTCACAGCACCTCCTAACCCAGTACCTTAGACCTCACTAGGAGTAATTGTCGTTTCGGCAGATGCCTACTACCTTCTCCATAGGAACATTGCTTTCCTGTTGTGTGTCCACACACTGAAAAACATGAGCTCCAGGTGCTCCGGCATGTCGACTTCCACCACCTGGACAGACACACACACACACACACACACACACACACACACACACACACACACACACACACACACACACACACACACACACACACACACAGAAAGTCTGAACCGTATCTCTCTGCAAACCAGTTGAAGGGACCTTTCTCGATACCCTTCAAGAACTTTCCCGAAGACTTCTATGCATGCTGAGTCAGCACTTGACTCACTTGTTGGTTTCCGCCGATCGCTTGAGGTATCTTGTGGCAGCGGCTCGCACCAGCACCTGCCAGTGTTAAGGCGAGGCGGTGAGGTGACGAGGGAACGGTGGGAGGGTCAGATGGAAGGAGGGAAGCAAGGAAGAGAGCCGTTTTTTACTTCCGGACAAACAAGGATTTAGGCAAACACCCTTTTAGCGGACACACTGCGATCACCTCCTCCTCCTCCTCCTCCTCCTCCTCTTTTCCTCCTTTTCCTCTTTCAGGTTCTATATCCCATACAATGATTTTTTTTTATACCACCTAGCTATGTGTGTGTGTGTGTGTGTGTGTGTGTGTGTGTGTGTGTGTGTGTGTGTGTGTGTGTGTGTGTTCGTGAATGTGTATATTTGTCTTTGTCTCCTCACGCACGCAACTATTTGGCACATTATGGTAAGGCGCATTACTTTCCCGGAGAAGGAAAATCACTGCCTTCATTACTTTTGCCGCTGAACAGCACACTGATTCATGCGCACCAAAGGAAGTGGAGTTCAGTATTTCTGTGCACTCAGCACTAATGGCTTGGTGGTGACTGTGTCCAGAACAATGCGGCACTTATCCACACATCGCTAACTCAGGAACGCAGTACATTTACACCAGTACATCAGTAACATTGCGTACAGTCACCTTCAATAAAACTTTCCACACAACACAACACTTAAACTATTTCTTTCTCTTACAGTGCATAGTTTTTCTCCTTTTCTCAATATTAGTATATTTTTCCTTATTTCATTTCAGTGTTTTTTTTTTCCCCTTATTCTACATATACCTAGCTTTTGTTTCTTCCTCACCCTAGATTTTTTCTTCTATACTTTGAGAGTCATGGTATTTTTTCCCTATCCCACTCTGTACTGAAGTATCTTTCCCTTACCCTGTAACAAGCAATTTATTCCCTCCTCGTCACTTCCTCTCCTTCCAGCATTGCCCTCATCGCGTGGGAGTCGCTCGCACGTCCCTAACTCAGAACACGAGTAAACGTTTTACCTCACATGGCATCTTGCTATTTTCTTTATCCCTAGCAAACTTTCTCAGGTTGAGTTATTTTGGGTGCTGAAAGAGAAGGAGGAGGAGGAGGAGGAGGATGAAGAGGAGGACAAGGAGGAGGAAATAAGACAGTAGAGCAACAAGCAAGGAAGGTGAGGGGTGGAGAACAAACAGGAAAAAGAAAAAAACAAACAGAAGGATGCTAGAGAGAGAGAGAGAGAGAGTGAGAGAGAGAGAGAGAGAGAGAGAGAGAGAGAGAGAGAGAGAGAGAGAGAGAGAGAGAGAGAGAGAGAGAGAGAGAGAGACAGAGAGAGAGAGAGAGAGAGAGAGAGAGAGAGAGAGAGAGAGAGAGAGAGAGAGAGAGAGAGAGAGAGAGAGAGAGAGAGAGAGAGAGAGAGATTAAGAGAGAGAGAGAGAGAGAGAGAGAGAGAGACATGAGAAAAAAAAGGGAGACAGACAAACAGACAGACAGACAGACAGAGAGACAGACAGACACTACTCGTATTCGAGACCATCTTGGGGATACGCTTTACATTCTTGACCTTTAATCCTTCTGCTTATGTTATTACCCTCTCTTCTCTCTTGAGCTCCTCCGATCACAATCTCATATCGGTATCTTATCCTATCGTTCCAATGTCTCCTCAGGAACCCCCTAAGCAGAGGTATTTTGCCTCTGCCAGTTGGGGAGACCTGAGGAGGTATTTTGCTGATTTTTTCCTAGGAACGACTACTGCTTAGGTGTCAGAGACCTGTCTCTGTATGTCGAGCGCATAACAGAGGTTATAAGCGTATATTCCTCACTCTTTTTCTCGTCCTAAACCTTCCAAAATTTGGTTTAACACAGCCCGTTCTCGTGCTTTATATGAAAGAGAGGTGGCCCACAAAAAGTACTTGAGCCTTACATCACCAGAATCTCATGTCCTTTATATTTCTGCCCAGAACCATGCCAAATATCTTCTCCAACTAGCCAAAACCTCCTTCATTAATAGAAAGTGTCAAAATCTTTCAAGATCTAACTCCTCTCGTGACTTCTGGCACTAGCCAAAAACATTTCCAATAACTTTGCTATCTATTCTTTCATTTCCTTTACTTCAACCAGATGGTGCCACTGCTATCACATCTATCTCTAAAGCTGAACTCTTTGCTCAAACCTTTGCTAAAAACTCTACCTTGGACGATTCAAGGCTTTTTCCATCCTCTTCTCCACCCTCTGACTACTTCATGCTACCTATTAAAATTCTTCGCAGTGATGTTTTCCATACCCCTCGTTGGCCTAAATCCTAGAAGGCTTATGGACCTGATAGGGCCCCTCCTATTATTCTCCGAAATTGCGCCTCCGTGCTTGTACCTTGCTTTGTCAAACTCTCTCAACTCTGTCAACATCAACCTCTTCTTCTTGCTGAAAGTTTACCTACATTCAACCTGTTCCTAAAAAGGGTGACCCGTTCTAATCCCTCAATCTACCGTCCTGTTGCTTTAAATTCCCAAAGTTTTTTTTTTTTTTTAATCTATCTTCAAAAGGATGTTAAACATTCATCACTTCACAACCTTTTACTTGATCGCTAATATGGGTTCTGTGAAGGCCGTTCTACTGTTTTTTTTTTCTGTTTTTTTCTTACTGAGATTTTTTACAGACTTTGGTAAAATTTTTTTTGTTGCCTTAGACATATCAAAAAGATTTTGATAGAGTCTGGCACAAAGCTTTGATTTCCTTCCAAACTACCTCACTACGGCTTTTATCCTTCTCTCTGTAACTTTATCTCAAGTTTCTTTTTTGACCGTTCTATTGCTACTGTGGTAGACGGTCACTGTTCTTCTCCTAAATCTTCTAACAATGGTGTTCCTCTGGGTTCTGTCCTGTCACCCCACTCTCTTATCATCAATGATCTTCTAAACCAAACTTCTTGTCCTATCCACTCCTGCGCTGATGATACCACCCTTCAATTTTCCACATTTTTTTCGTAGACGTCCAACCCCTTCAAGAAGTAAACAGTTCACGCAGGTAATGTTCCATCTCTTGCTATCTTCTACCGCTATTTTGATGTCACCTGCTCTACTGATCTTGCTAACTGCATACCTCTTCTCCTCCAGATGCCTCGTTGCTTCTTCTCTCAGCCTTATTTTGTTCACCTTTGTAATGCAAGAGTTAACCAGTATTTTTAATCATTCATCCTTTTCTCTGGTAAACTCTGGAATTTCCTGCCTGCTTGTATATTTCCACCTTCCTAAGACTTGAACTTCTTCAAGAGGGAGGTTTCAAGACTTCAGTTTCTGACTACCGCTTCGGATCCTATTCGGGGACCGGCATGTCTGTGGGCTTTTTTTTTTTTTTTATTGGATTTTGTTTTGCCCTTGGCCGGCGCCACTTCTCCATAAAAAAAAAAAGCACAATGCGAATATTAACAATGCACAATGAACTGTTTTCTTTATGTTTTTCTTTAGTGACTGTCACCTTCAGTGAACTTTTTCCCTATCAATTCCGTTGCCCTTGGCCAGAATCTCTAATACATAAACAAAGCTTCCCCCTAACCTATCATTGGAGCTGCAGCTGATATGCACCACGAGAGTGTTCATGGTCGTGGAGTGAACGTGCGCGAGACGTAATAGAAATGTGGAATGATAACAAATTGCTTTATATTTCGTCTCGTTCAACAGTTCCTCATCATAACTGCAGTGGGCATACACCGCTCTGGTGTTCAGGATCGTGGCGGAGTGAACGTGTGCGAGACGTAATAGAAATATGGAATGGTAATAATACTTAATGTTGTGTATACCATGATAGTCTCTCTTTTTTTTTAGGATACATAGCATTTTTTTATATTTCATGTTTCATTTCCTGTATCGTCATCTTCACGCTACACAGACATGCCAGGCACACCAAATAAAGATTCCATGTCGTAAGAACCTAAATACATTAATTTGAACAGGAATTCAGCTTACGCCATGCTCTGTTTGCAGAAAAAAATGTTTTAATTTCGCAGCTTCAGTTTACATTTTTTTTTTCTATCTTCATCATTATTATTTCTGAGCCTGTTTCTCATAAGAACAATAATTATTGTTATAAGAAACGTTCACACACGATCACCATTTGTCGTCTTTCCAAAGTGTCATGCAATACAGACCATGAAGACAGACAAACAGTCACGATCACCAAACAGTCACAAAGAACACAGCCGTATCCGATTCCTGTCCTCTCCCTCCTGCTTCACGTGGACACCGTAACTCGTGCCGCCGTGACTTTCAGTGCACGCACCGCTGCCTTCCTGCCTGCGAGAGAGAGAGAGAGAGAGAGAGAGAGAGAGAGAGAGAGAGAGAGAGAGAGAGAGAGAGAGAGAGAGAGAGAGAGAGAGAGAGAGAGAGAGAGAGAGAGAGAGAGAGAGAGAGAGAGAGAGAGAGAGAGAGAGAGAGAGAGAGAGAGAGAGAGAGAGAGAGAGAGAGAGAGAGAGACGCCTTTTCTCCCAGTTCCCATCAAAACAAAGGATTGCCTCATCTAGCCTAAAGCGGCAACTAGTCCACACCTAGTCAGCACTGAGTGAGAAGCTAGCGACTTGGCAAGATTAACCAGGAAACTCACTTCACCAGCAGAGAAAACACAACTAATGACTGGTGCCTCTGCCGCACTGACGAGGCGAGACGAGGGGAGACGGAGAGACCGCTGGTGCAGGCTCTCTCTCTCTCTCTCTCTCTCTCTCTCTCTCTCTCTCTCTCTCTCTCTCTCATCTCCCTCCTTCCCTCACGCACTACATCAAACTCAGGAACGTCTCCCCGCCAGTCACCCTCCATGCGTGTATCCTTCCTCCATTTCGTGTCGAAACGTGAGGTGGTTTTTAAGTAAGACCTGAGACAACGGCGATGAGAGCTTGACGAGCGGCGGGTGGGCAGGCATGATGAGGAAAGGGCAGCTGCGGGTGGCAGGCAGGGTGAGGGAAGGGCAGTGGTGGGTGGCAGGCAGGGTGAGGGAAGGGCAGCGGCGGGGGAAAATGGCCTCCTGAAACACACACTGGGAAAAGGGAGAAGCGAGATGCGTCAGGCGAGGAATGTAGACGCATGCAGGACGCACAAGTCAGGATATATAATGAATTGCAGGAACGCACCAGACGCAAAAAATAAAGAAAATATAAATCATGGAGGATTTTGTCCCCATGAACATACTGGAGGAAGAATGAGAGAAAATTCAAACTCGGGGAAAGAGTTAAAGACAAGGGTTCACGCAAAGAGAAAGAATAAGAACTGGCACCCGAAGCAAGAAAAGAGAAAACGGACACTGGGCTGACCTTTAATGAAATCGATGGCCTGCTCGAACCGTACGTGTCCTTGTCGCAGTCGTCCAGGATGTGAGCGCCGAGCCTCACGCCGGGGATGAAGTCCACCTGGTCACTGATGAAGTCCAGGGTGTAAAGCATCGCCTCGACGGCCTGCACACCACCCTGCGGCATAATGGGGCCGCACACCATATCGTTTTGTCGCTCATGCACCATCATCAAGCCGCCGAGGATCAAGTCACCGTCCATCGCCACCACTTTCCTATCCGGCCACGTCACGTTCAGCCCTGCCACCGCTCGACTCTGCCTTGTCCTCCACAAACTGCGTGTTCCCTCCAGCGGAAGGCCGTGGAGGAGCTCCAGGCAAGAGGTGCTTTAGGGCATGACTGGGGCCGCGAGTTGGAGGAGTAAGCCCGTGAAGAGGGGGAGGTAAGGGATGAGCGGAGGCCCAGAGAGGCAGGACAGGGTGTGGATGGAAGGCATTATGGTAATGATGGTAAGGTTAGGAAAAAAGAAAGCTAGTTATGGAAAAGGAAGAGGAGGAGGAGGAGGAAGAGGAAGAGGAGGATGAACAAGAATGAAGGGAGTAGTTTTGGTGTTGGCGGCGGCAGCTGCGGCGAAGACAAAGGAGGTGGAGGTAGTGGTGGTGGTGCCGGCTGAGAATCTTTTTCAAATTGTATTTTCTTTAATCTTCGTTAAACTTATTTTCTTTTATTCCCCACAAAGGAGAAAAGTGGCGGCAGCTTCTTCAGTGCTCCTCCTTCCCTCAGACGCGCCCATACAACTTCACTCTCCTCAAAAGGTCTGCACTCAACAGTCACTGCCTCGCCTGTCGTGCCCAACCTGACACGCCCTGCCATTACTGCGTCTGTCCTCGAAAACACAAAAAAAGAAAAGTTTATTCTCTCTCTCTCTCTCTCTCTCTCTCTCTCTCTCTCTCTCTCTCTCTCTCTCTCTCTCTCTCTCTCTCTCTCTCTCTCTCTCTCTCTCTCTCTCTCTCTCTCTCTCTCAAACAAAAATCCTCGATAAAATAACAAACCTGACACAATAATGGAATGTCGCTTTATGGCTAAAAAACAAACATGACTTTATATATTTCTTCTCGCGTTAGAAAGCACATACACTCACACACGATGGCATTCTCTTTGTCAAACTGTATACTTACGATACTGTGCGAGAGCTATGTTCCGTATTTTTTTTTTTTTTGTAAAGTCTGAGCTTCCAAATAAATATTCTATTGAATTTTATATATAATGTTCTATATTCAGAGACAGAGAGAGAGAGAGAGAGAGAGAGAGAGAGAGAGAGAGAGAGAGAGAGAGAGAGAGAGAAATGAGAAGACCGCAAACTGGAGCATTCTGCTAACATGAATGATCATGATTATTCTCTCTCTCTCTCTCTCTCTCTCTCTCTCTCTCTCTCTCTCGCTCTCTCTCTCTCTCTCTCTCTCTCTCTCTCTCTCTCACATCCAGTCACCCACACATGTTCCTCCAACATCCAAATACGCCACCCTCGCCACAAACATCACCCAGTTCCCTCCCTGCCACCTCCAAAATCCAACACACGAATCAGGTCCTGCCCGTCGCCCACACCACCTGGCAGGGACGCGGCGATAAGGCATTTTTTTTTTTTATATATATATATATATATATAAGAGGGGCACCGGCCAAGGGCAACAAAAATTGCAGTAAGAAAAAAAAAGCCCACTGAGGCGCTGGTCCCCAAACAGTCGAAAGCGTTAATAAAAAATACAGGATAAGTATCTTGAAAAAAGTTCAAGTTATATGAAGGTGGAAATACAGAAACAGGCAGGGAGTTCCAAAATTTACCAGAGAAAGGGATGAATGATTGAGATTTCTGGTTAACTCTTACATTAGAGAGGTGGACAGAATAGGGTTGAAAGAAAGAAGAAAGTCTTGCGCAGCGAGGTCGCAGGAGGAAGGGAAAAATGCAGTTAGCAAGATCAGAAAAGCAGTTGCCATTAAAGTAGCGATAGGAAATAGCAAAAGATGCAACATTGCAGCAATGAGAAAGAGGCTGAAGACGGTCAGTTAGAGGAGAAGAATTGATAAGAAGAAAAGCTTTTGATTCCACCCTGTCTAAAAGAGTGGTATGAGAGGAACCCTCCATATATGTCGGAGAGGTGTTCGTTACTCCTCAATTAATGGAAAGGAAGGAGGTGGCTGTCCTGGACACTGGAAGGAACGCTGTGTTCCTGGTGGGTATTTCAGAATGGCAAGAAGTGTTCACTGCCATTATGATTCAACATTTTATTGTATTTCCATGTTCGATATTTTCAGTTATAAAATAAAAAGGAGCTGAAAATTCATGAGGGCGTTACTCAATTTAACATACAATTCCAGTCGACTAACCTTCCCAAATATACACCGTCGATCTTCCACTATAGGGAAGCATTAAAGCTCAAGGGTAACTGGCGCGGTGGGGCGAGGTAGCTCTGAGTGTTGCCTGAGGCGAATAAGCAGGCGAGGGGCAGTAGCATGCAATTCATTCTCTCCTCGCGTTAACTTTCCAAGTCACTGATATATATATTAAAAACAACAATAGCTCTAATACTAATCCCTCTGGCACCACACTAATTATTTGATCCCACTGGGATTTGGAGTCGCTTATTACATTTCTCTGTCGCCTGTCGCTTAGCCACATTATCCAGTCTAACACCTTTCCATCTATCCCATGCACCCTAATCTTTCCCAATAGCTTCCGATGGGGTACCTTATCAAACGCTTTACTAAAGTCCAGATATAGGATGTCATAACTATCACCATTATCTGCCGCCTTGTAAGTCTTACTGTAAAAACTTAAGTTCGTCAGGCAAGGCTTCCCCTTCGTGATTTATCAAGCTATGTTTGTCTAAATGTTCCCTAATGTTCTTCGCTATTACGGACTCCATTATTTTACCTACAACATAAATTAAACTGACACGTCTATAATTAGACGTTAACGTTTTATCTCTTTCTTAAAGATGGGTACTACATTCGCCTGTTTCCACATTACCGGTATCTTACCTGACTCAAGTGATTTCCTAAAGACAGACACTAATGGTTCACTAATAACTTCTTTGCATTCCTGAAGTACTCTGGGATATATTTCATCTGGTCGTAGTATCTTCAACTTTTTCAACCTATGTATCTCCTGTTCCACTATCTCCTTAGTTATGGTAATTCTGAGCTTTTCATTATCTTCTGCTCTAAACAGTTGCTCACTATTTGGCATTTCCTGCATGTTCAGAATTTTACTAATCTCTTCCCCAGAACTAACCAGATCCTCATCTACTGCTTTTAATGGACTTATTGTTTCTCTGTTCTTCTTCCTATTTTCCTAATAAAATCCCTTGGGGTCCGTCTTCGCCTGGCTGGCTGCCTTTAATTCATAATTGTTTTCAGCTTTCGTCGTCAGCCTCCTGACTGTTCTAACTAATTCATTATATATTGGCCTTAAAACTTCTTCTCCTGCCTTTAATCTCTTATATATACTTTTCTTCCGCCCTATGTAGTATTTTGATCTAACAGTCATCCATTTAGGGTCATTCTTCTGTGATCTTATTGCTCTATAAGGGATATTTGCCAACTGTCCTGTATGTAATTTATCAACGAAATATTTATACATCTCACCTACATTTACTTCCCCTAATTTTCTCATTGACCTGACCTGACTCATGAATCAGGTCATGAATAATGACCTGACTTTCCAACATACACATATCTCCCCCTCTCTCACTCCTTCAATCCTTCCGGGCACTTTTCCCAACCTTCTGCCCTTCACCCTCACATCTCCCCTCACCTCCCTTACCCTGCCTTATCTCTCTCAACTCCGTCTTGAATCTTACCTCCCTCTGCGTCCATTGGCAATCAACTCCTTGGAGGTACCTTTTTAATCCCTCAAAATCTGGTTTCCTAAAGTCAGGTATTTTACGATGCTTTTTTTTTTTTTTATAGTGTTTTTGCTTCTAAAAGTTTCCTCCCATTTCAATTTACCTAATTTCACAATGGTCCCAGTTACCTAGCTGTCCTCCAACCTCTACCTGGGTAACTGCTTCCTCCCTGTTAGTTAGAATTAAATATAGGATATTATTCACCCTTGTGTGTTCTAAGATTATTAAAAAATATATATCCTGAATTACCTTAAGAATTTTCTTTGCTTCACTGTTACTCACCATCAGGCTCCAGTCGATATCCTAAAATTTAAATCCCCTAACCCATACCTGACTGTACCTGCCTACTCTATTTATTTCATGCCATAGTGAGGTGTTAATTTCCTTTGTACTGTTCGGTGGCCTGTATACTAATCCCAGTACTACTGACTGTGATTCTTCCTTAATATCTGTCCTTATCGACTCTGTTTTGGTATCTGTTTTATTTCTACTGTTAATACAACATTGTAATGTGTGCCCTAACGTACAGTGCGACACCTCCTTTCTTGTTTTCCCTGTCTTTATAGAATAGTGTATAACCTCTGGATTAAATACTTTTCTTGGCATATCTAACCAAGTTTCTGTTAAAGCAATATTATCAAGGTTCTCTACACACGCCATTCCTCTTGGCAAGTCTTTTTTATTCAGAATACTTCTACAATTAGTGTAGTAAACTTAAGTTATTCCTCGCTTTCTCTGAGCTAGTTACCTTTCTAGATTTAACTAGTTTGTCCTTTACTTCGTCCTCACAACCCTTTCCTTCCTCTTGACTGATGAAAAAAGCGCTGGAGAACAGTTACCTCCTGTTCGAGTGTTCCGGCAAAAACCCGAACACTGCTCACTAAACACGTGCGTTCCACGTCTGTTTGGACAGGATTAGGGACATTGGACAGGATTAGGGACATTGGACAGGATTAGAGACAAGTTGGATAGGATTAGTGACAAGGGAGGGATCCCCGTGGTATGTGGAGTCTTGCCGAGGAGGGGAGTTGGTGCTGAGTGGCTGTCCAGGGCTATTACAGTGAATCGCAGGCTAGCGAATCATTGTAAGATGGATGGACGTTCATCAACAACTGGGATCTCTTCTATGGTAGGGACACCTTGTACGCCAGGGATGGAGTGCATTTGTCACGCCAGGGTGTTCGTGTTTTGGCCGAAACACTCGAGCGGGAGGTAACTGCACTCCAGCGCTTTTTTCGTTAGTAGGGAGGGAAGAAGGGGTTGTTAGAAGAAGGCAAGGGGCAAATTAGTTAAATCTAGAAAGGTAGCTAGCTCAGGGAAGGTGAGAAATAACTTAAGTGTTTACTACACAAACTGTAGAAGTATCCTGAATAAAATAGACTTGCTTAGAGGAATAGAATGTGAAGAGAAATTTGATATCATTGCTTTAACTGAAACTTGGTAAGATATGTCAGGAAAAGTATTTAATCCAGAGGTTAAGATAGATGATTCTACAATCTTCTATAAAGATAGGGAAAACAGGAGAGGAGGAGGCGTCGCGTTATACGTTAGGGACACATTACACTGTTGTATTAACAGGAGAATTAAAACAGATAACAAAGCAGAGTCGATATGGGTAAATATTAAGGAAGGATCGCAGCCAGTAGTACTAGGGGTAGTTTACAGACCACCGACCAGTACAAAGGAAATTAACACCTCACTGTGGCAGGAATCAAATAGAGCAGGCAGGTACAGTCAGGTATGTGTGGTGGAAGATTTTAATTTTAGGAATATCGACTGGAGTCTAATGGTGGGTAACATGCAAGCAGAGAAATTTCTTAAGGTAATTCAGGGTAATTCTTTTTTAAACGGGTAGTCGTAGAACCCACAAGGGGGAATAATATTCTAGATTTAATTCTTACTAACAGGAAGGAAGCAATCACGCAGGTAGAAGTTGGAGGACAGCTAGGTAACAGTGAAAATAGGGAAATTAGGTACAACTTAGAATGGGAAGAAACTTTTAGAAGCAAAAACACTAGTAAAATACCTGACTTTAGGAGAACAGATTTTGAGGAATTAAAAAGGTACCTCCAAGGAGTGGACTGGCAACGGGCAGGGACGGAGTTCAGAGAGATAAAGCAGTATGAGAGAGATGAGGTGAGGCGTGAGGGTGTAGAACAAGAGGAGGGAAGATGTGTCCGGAAGGGGCGGAGGAAAGAGGTCAGAGACGGAGTTCAGAGAGATAAAGCAGGATGAGAGAGATGAGGTGAGGCGTGAGGGTGTATAACAAGAGGAGGGAAGATGTGTCCGGAAGGGGCGGAGGAAAGAGGAAGGGGGAGATAGGTGTGAGTATGTTGGGATGTCAAGTCATGCTGAAATGAGAAAGGTGAGGTAGAGGCGAGTAGATGAGGGAGTGGAGAGGATGGTAGGGGCCGAGATGACGGGATTAGGTGAGGTAAATGTAGATGAACTGTATAAATATTTCGTAGATAAAGTTCATACAGGTCTGTTAGCAAATATACCGTATAGGTCAATAAGATCACAAAAAAAATGACCCTAAATGGATGACTGCTAAGTTAAGGCAGCAAGAGAAGTATATATAAGAGATTAAGGGCAGGTGAAAAAGTTTTAAGGTCACAATATAATGAATTAGAACAGTCAAGAAGTTAACGAGGAAAGCTAAGGGCAATTATGAATTAAAGGTAGCCAGCTAGACGAAGACGGACCCCATTGGATTTTATCAGATATACAGAACGAAGAATAAGGATACTATAGGTCCATTAAAGGCACCAGATGGGGAGCTGGTTAGTTCTGGGGAGAAGATAAGTAAACTTCTGAATGAGTATTTTTTAACTGTCTTCACCCAGGAAAACATGCAGGATATGCCAGATAGCGAACAGGTGTTTAGAGCAGATGAGAATGAGAAGCTGACAGATATTTCCATAACTAGGGAGATAGTGGAACAGGAGATAGATAGGCTAAAAAAGACACCAGGACCAGATGATTTTTTTTATTTATTTATTTTAATTTTCTTTTTTATGTAGGAAGGACACTGGCCAAGGGCAACAAAAATCCCCACCCCCCCCCAAAAAAAAAAGCCCACTGAAATGCCAGTCCCAAAAAACGGTCAAAGCGGTGGTCAAAAACTGATAAATAACTGTCTTGAAGCCTCCCTCTTGAAGGAATTCAAGTCATAGGAAGGTGGAAACACAGAAGCAGGCAGGGAGTTCCAGAGTTTACCAGAGAAAGGGAACAATGATTGAGAGTATTGGTTAACTCTTGCGTTAGATAGGTGGAGAGAATAGGGGTGAGAAAAAGAAGAAAGTTTCGTGCAGCGAGGCCGCGGGAGGAGGGGAGGCATGCAGTTAGCAAGATCAGAAGAGCAGTTAGCATGAAAATAGCGGTACAAGACAGCTAGAGATGCAACATTGTGGCGGTGAGAGAGAGGCTGAAGACAATCAGTTAGAGGACAGGAGTTGATGAAACGAAAAGCTTTTCATTCCACCATGTCTAGAAGAGCAGTATGAATGGAACCCTCCCAGTCATGTGAAGCATACTCCATACATGACGGGTATGGCCCTTGTACAGAATTAGCAGCTGGGGGGGGTGAGAAAAACTGAAATGTTTACCTCCTGAAGGGTTGGACGTCTATGAAAAGACGTGGAAAAGTGCAGGGTGGTATCATCAGCGTAGGAGTGGATAGGACAAGAAGTTTGGTTTTGAAGATCATTAATGAATAATAAGAAGAGAGTGGGTGACAGGATAGAACCCTGAGAAACTTGAGATGAAGTTACAGAGAGAAGGAAAGAAGCCGTAGGAGGGTAGTTTGGAAATCAAAGCTTTGTGCCAGACTCTATCAAAAGCTTTTGATATGTCCAAGGCAACAGCAAAAGTTCACCAAAATCTCTAAAGGAAGATAAGCAAGAATCAGTAAGGAAAGCCAGAAGATCACCAGTACAGCGGCCGTGACGGAACCCATACTGGTGATCAGAAAGAAGGTTGTGAAGTGATAGATATTTAAGAATCTCTCCTGTTCAGGATAGATTCAAAAACTTCAGATAGGCAGGAAATTAAAGCAATAGGACGGTAGTTTGAGGGATTAGAACGGTCACCCTTTTTTAGGAACAGGTTAAATGCAGGCAAACTTCCAGCAAAAAGGAAAGGTAGATGTTGACAGACAGAGCGAAAAGAGTTTGACTAGGCAAGGTGCAAGCACGGAGGCACAGTTTCGGAGAACAATAGGAAAGACCCCATCAGGTCCATAAGCCTTCCGAAGGTTTTTGCAAAGGTTTGAGCGAATAGTTTAGCTTTAGAAATAGATGTGATAGCAGTGGTGCCATCTGGTTGAAACAGAGGAAGGAAAGAAGAAGTAGCAAAGTTATTGGAGATATTTTTGGCTAGATGCCAGAAGTCACTAGGGGAGTTAGATCTTGAAAGGTTTTGACACTTTCTGTTAATGAATGAGTTTTTGGCTAGTTGGAGAACAGACTTGGCATGGTTCCGGGCAGAAATATAAAGTGCAAGAGATTCTGATGATGGAAGGCTTAAGTACATTTTGTGGGCCACCTCTCTATCATGTATAGCAAGAGAACAAGCTGTGTTAAAACAAGGTTTAGAAGGTTTAGGACGAGAAAATGAGAGAGGAATGTACGCCTCCATGCCAGACACTATCATCTCTCTTATGCGCTCAGCACACAAAGACGGGTTCCTGACACGGAAGCAGTAGTCATTCCAAGGAAAATCAGCAAAATACCTCCTCAGGTCCCCTCATCTGTGTGGAGGCAGGCTAATGTAGTACTCATCTTTAAGAAAGGAGATAAAACTTTAGTGTCTAACTATAGACCTGTTAGCTTAACTTCAATTGTAGGTAAAATATTAGAGTCAATAATAACGAGGAACATTAGGGAACATTTAGACAAACATAGCTTAATAAATCAGTCACAGCATGGCTTTGCGAAGGGGAAGTCTTGCCTGACAAACTTGTTAAGTTTTTACAATAAAGTGTACGAGGCAGTAGATAATGGTGATAGTTATGATATCTTACATCTGGACTTTAGTAAAGCATTTGACAAGGTGCCTCATCAAAGGTTCCTGTGAAAGGTTAGGGCACACGGGATAGATGGGAAGGTGTTAGGCTGGATAGGGTCATGGGTTAGTGACAGGCGACAAAGAGTTGTAATAAATAGCTCGAAATCTGAGTGGGGTCATGTAATTAGTGGGATGCCACAGGGATCAGTATTAGGGCCATTGTTCTTTCTAATATATATCAATGACTTGGATAGTGGAATTAGTAGTGATGTTAGTAAATTTGCGGATGATACAAAGATAGGTAGATTAATTAGGTCAGAATCGGATGCCATCGCATTGCATGCAGATTTAGATTGAATGAATGGACGGATAGATGGCAAATGCAATTTAATATCAATAAATGCATAGTACTTAGCGTAGGTAGAGGAAACTCACACAGTAGGTACACATTAAACAACCAAACTCTGGTAGGTACAGGGTATGAGAAAGATTTAGGAGTTATAGTTAGCTCTGAACTCCGTCTAGGGAAACAATGCATAGAAGCCAGAAACAGGGCAAATAGGGTACTAGGATTAATTTTTAGGAGTGTTAAAAGTAAAACGCCCTAAGTAATATTAAAGTTATACTTGGCGCTGGTCAGACCTCATCTAGACTACGCTGTGCAGTTCTGGTCTCCACATTTCAGGAAAGATATAGGTCTATTAGAATCAGTACAGAGGAGAATGACTAAAAGGATACAAAAGATGAGGAGTATTTCTTACGAGGCGAGACTGAAGTTGTTGAATTTACATTCTTTAGAAAGACGTAGGTTAAGAGGGGACCTGATAGAAGTCTTCAAGTGGTATAAGGGTTATAACAAGGGGGATGTAGGCAAAATTCTTAGGATCAGGAACCAGGTTAGAACAAGAAATAACGGGTTCAAGCTTGAAAAATTTAGGTTTAGGAAGGAGATAGGAAAACATTGGTTCTCAAATCGAGTGGTAGATGAGTGGAACGAACTCAGTAATCATGCTGTTAGTGCTAGGACACTAGAGAGCTTCAAGAGATTAGACAGGTTTATGGATGGGGATAACAGATGGAAATAGGTAGGTATATTTCATACAGGGACTGCCACGTGTAAGCCTGGTCGCTTCTTGCAGCTTCCTTTATTTCTTATGTTCTTATGTTCTTATGTTCCCTAGCAACTCTAATCCAGAAATCTATCCAAAAAATCAATCAGATTTCTGATTAGGATAGAACAAACCTAGTATTGTTCACTGCTTTAAAACTCTATTCCTTCATCTACCAACTTAACACATCCTTTTAGGTAACTATCCCCTCTACTTTAGTGACACCCAGGTGTCCCCATCTCCTAGACTGAACATCCTCAGTCTGTCTTTCATTTGTAACCTAAACTGGAAACTTCACATCTCATTTCTAGCTAAAAAGAAATCCTATGAAGTTAAGTGTTCTGAGATGTCTCCGCCAGCTTTTCTCAACATCGCCCCCCCTCTTTGATCTCTCTTCCTGCTTCTGTATTTCCTCCCTCCTATGAATTGAACTCTTTCAAGAGGGAGTTTGAAGACACTTATCCTCCAATAGTTGATTATCCAATATTCCCGCGGGAGGTTGAGGATCAGGTGCGGTGTATCAAGGCTGGCAAAGCGTGTGGGCCAGACGGGGTGCCACCCGGAGTGCTCAGAGTATTACCTACGGTGTGGCTATTGAGTATTACCGCACGTGTTTATGTCTGCCACGTACCCCAGCCTCTGGATAACTGGCAAGCTCTTTACTATATATAAACGAAGTTCCCGTGTACTTGTTAACAACTGTCGAGGAATATCAATTATTAATAGTATCCCAAAACTGTATGATATGGTGCTATGCGACAGACTGGGGAAGTTGTTCAATCATACCAGGAGCAGGCATGAGGCCAGGCAGGACGGGAGTGCCTGTAGTATATAGTAACACTACGTTTGTTGACAGATACTGCCAGGAGGAAGAGGCTTAAACTTTTTGTAACTTTTGTAGATTTTACAAAGGCTTATGATAAGATACCCAGGAACGTTATGTAAAGTGTTCTAAAAAGACTGGGTTGTGACATAGCAATGGTACTTGCTATTATTGCAATCTAGAAGGTCACGGAGTGCATTGTAGAAACAGCAGTTATCACTGCCACTGTGGTTGTGCGTCATCCTCGACATCCTGTTTATTATTTATCATATTTGTCAATGACCTGATCACATTAATCAAATGAAAATGTTACATGTACTGGTCCTGATGGAAGACACTGTTCTGCTGGCCACGTCCAGAGCTGCCATGACAGCCAAAATCAGAATATTAAATGAGTTTTGTACATCTCACACTACGCAAGTCAATATGAAGAAAACTAAATTTTTTTTGCGATAAACAGCAACGATGAAGATAAAACAGTCGATGACCGTGGATGGGTATAGTAAAGGAGGCATGCGACCAGTAAGTCGATCCGTGTAGCCATTTCATCGCAGACGGGTCCACTACCACAGCCATCAGAGTTCAGGCCAGCAATATAATGCGCTACACACTTAAGTTCACATTATTTATTCACAAAAACAATGACACTTTATTTATTATCAAATGCCGAATATTCGAGGCAGCCCTGACGTCTACATTGCTGTATGGCTGTGAATCATGGTTGACATCAAACCCGTCATTAAGCAGTATATGTGGTGTATTAAAGAGATGCTGGGCGTCCGAAAGACTACTTCCAATGACCTCTGCTTGTTCGAGCTGGGCTGCGATCCTCTGCAAGCCTTGGTCAAGCCGAGGCAACGCAAGTTTTTCTCTAGCATGTGGAGTGAGCGGCGTGGAATGGAGGACGATCCACTAGCACACGCTATTTCAATCACACTTAATCATGATTCCCAACATCACATTATGTACCCGACTTTATCCATCTTAATGTTGACAATGTGTAACTAATATTTACAAACCTAAATGATAAGTTGAGAGCCTCAGAATCTGGAAGGGTTCAAATGTACATTTCAGTTAACCCTCTTTATAAAGTACATGACAATTACATCAACAGCAACAAAGTGAATGAGGTGAAACGAGGAATTTGGACGCGTCTAAGAGTGAGAGGCCACAGCCTCGCCGTGGAAGAGAGTCGCTGGAATAGGCGTGGGAGGGGTCGCTCACCCTTGGATTTGTCTTGTGGACAAATCCAAACAGAAAGACAAGTCGTCGAGCACTGTCCTCGCACTTTGGACCTACGCCAGCAGTTCCTACTTATCACCATGGAAAATCTATTGATTGAGAGAACTGATTATACAACTGTCTGCCACATATGTCATTTCATTATCTCAAAGTAAACTTGATCACATTTACCATTGTCTTAAATTTAATATTGTTTTAGATATTTTTTTTCTTGTTTTTGTAGTGGATTATTTTATTATTAATTAGTTCACTTTTTTCTTTTCCTTTTGTATATTCTCTTATCGAGGTTTTACTTGTGTTGCTGTTCTAGTAAGATTTAGTTATTGTTTTTTTTTTTTTTTTGCTTTTTTCTTGCTTTTTATTGTTTTCCCTGTTTATTTTTTATTGTTTTCCCTGTTTACATTTTGTTCAGAATACTTGTTTTGGAATCACATATTTCATATAAAGTTTGTGTCTTTCTTATGTGTTTGTGCTTTTAATGTGTTTTTATTTGCGTGTTTGTACTCCTTTTGTTGTTATCTGTTCATTTAGTTATTTAATCTTGGATCTTGTTTTCGTCCTTTAATAGTCAACCGGGACTTTGCGCTACACACTATTAATTCTCATACAGTTTCATGTATGTCTGGACCATAGTTAACGTTTATACCATATAATGTTAATAATGTTTGTGGTCAATGAAATATGTCTATCTATCTATCTATCTATCTATCAAGCTAGCTATCTAGACTGTATGTGCTTATAGCCTGTGTGTGACTGTAGCCTGTGATAGCCTGTAACCTGTGTGCATGTACCATGTGTGCCTGTAGCCTGTGTGTGTCTGTAGCCTGTGTGCGCTTGTAGCCTGTAGCCTGTGTGTGGCTGTAGCCTGTGTGTGCTTGTAGCTTGTGTTTATTTTTTTTTTATGTAGGAAGGACACTGGCCAAGGGCAACAAAAATCCAATAAAAAAAAATGCCCACTGAAATGCCAGTCCCATAAAAGGGTCAAAGCAGTGGTCAAAAATTGATGAATAAGTGTCTTGAAACCTCCCTCTTGAAGGAATTCAAGTCATAGGAAGGTGGAAATACAGAAGCAGGCAGGGAGTTCCAGAGTTTACCAGAGAAAGGGATGAATGATTGAGAATACTGGTTAACTCTTGCATTAGAGAGGTGGACAGAATAGGGGTGAGAGAAAGAAGAAAGTCTTGTGCGGCGAGGCCGCGGAAGGAGGGGAGGATGCAGTTAGCAAGATCAGAAGAGCAGTTAGCATGAAAATAGCGGTAGAAGACAGCTAGATATGCAACATTGCGGCGGTGAGAGAGAGGCTGAAGACAATCAGTTAGAGGAGAGGAGTTGATGAGACGAAAAGCTTTTCTTACCACCCTGTCTAGAAGAGCAGTATGAGTGGAACCCGCCCAGACATGTGAAGCATACTCCATACATGGACGAGTAAGACCATTGTACAGAGTTAGCAGCTGGGGGGGTGAGAAAAACTGGCGGAGACGTCTCAGAACACCTAAGTTCATAGAAGCTGTTTTAGCTAGAGATGAGATGTGAACTTTCCAGTTCAGATTATAAGTAAAGGACAGACCGAGGATGTTCAGTGTAGAAGAGGGGGACAGTTGAGTGTCATTGAAGAAGAGGGGATAATTGTCTGGAAGGTTGTGTCGAGTTGATAGATGGAAGAATTGAGTTTTTGAGGCATTGAACAATACCAAGTTTGCTCTGCCCCAATATGAAATTTTAGAAAGATCAGAAGTCAAGCGTTCTGTGGCTTCCCTGCGTAATATGTTTACCTCCTGAAGGGTTGGACGTCTATGAAAAGACGTGGAAAAGTGCAGGGTGATATCTTCAGCGTAGGAGTGGATAGGACAAGAAGTTTGGTTTAGAAGATCATTAATGTATAATAAGAAGAGAGTGGGTGACAGGACGGAACCCTGAGGAACACCACTGTTAATAGATTTAGGAGAAGAACAGTGACCGTCTACCACAGCAGCAATAGAACGGTCAGAAAGGAAACTTGAGATGAAGTTACAGAGAGAAGGATAGAAACCGTAGGAGAGTAGTTTGGAAATCAAGCTTTGTGCCAGACTCTATCAAAAGCTTTTGATATGTCCAAGGTAACAGCAAAAGTTTCACCAAAATCTCTAAAAGATGATGATCAAGACTTAGTAAGGAAAGCCAGAAGATCACCAGTAGAGCGGCCTTCACGGAACCCATACTGGCGATCAGATAGAAGGTTGTGAAGTGATAGATGTTTAAGAATCTTCCTGTTGAGGATAGATTCAAAAACTTTAGATAGGCAGAAAATTAAAGCAATAGGACGATAGTTTGAGGGATTAGAACGGTCACCCTTTTTAGGAACAGGTTGAATGTAGGCAAACTTCCAGCAAGAAGGAAAGGTAGATGTTGACAGACAGAGCTGAAAGAGTTTGACTAGGCAAGGTGCAAGCACGGAGGCACAGTTTCGGAGAACAATAGGAGGGACCCAATCAGGTCCATAAGCCTTCCGAGGGTTTAGGCCAGCGAGGGCATGGAAAACATCATTGCGAAGAATTTTAATACTTGGCATGAAGTAGTCAGAGGGTGGAGGAGAGGGAGGAACAAGCCCAGAATCGTCCAAGGTAGAGTTTTTAGCAAAGGTTTGAGCGAAGAGTTCAGCTTTAGAAATAGATGTGATATCAGTGGTGACATCTGGTTGAAATAGAGGAGGGAAAGAAGAAGCAAAGTTATTGGAGATATTTTTGGCTAGATGCCAGAAATCACGAGGGGAGTTAGATCTTGAAAGGTTTTGACATTTTCTGTTAATGAATAAGTTTTTGGCAATTCGGAGAACAGACTTGGCATGGTTCCGGGCAGAAATATAAAGTGCATGAGATTCTGGTGATGGAAGGCTTAAGTATCTTTTGTGGGCTACCTCTCTATCATGTATAGCACGAGAACAAGCTTCTAAACCAAGGTTTAGAAGGTGTGCCTATAGCCTGTCCTGCATGTAGGCTGTAGCCTGTGTGTGCCTGTAGCCTGTGCGTGCCTGTAGTCTGTGAAAGTCTGTAGATTATGAGTGTTTGTAGATTGCGTGTGGCTTAACCCTGTGTGTGTATGTAGCCTATGTGCGCATGTAGCCTGTGTGTGCCTGTAGCCTGTGTGTCCCTGTAGCCTGTGTGCGCCTGTAGCCTGTGCAGACCTGTAGCTTGTGTGTGCCTGTGGCCTGTGTGTGCATGTAGCCTATAGCCTATGTGTGCCTGTGTCGTGTGTGTGGATGTAGCCTGTAGCCTGTGTGTGCCTGTTGCCTGTAGTCTGTGTGTGCCTGTAGCCTGTGTGTGTCTGTAGCCTGTGAACCTGTAGACTGTGCATGCCTGCAGCCTGTGTATGCCTGTAGCCTGTGTGCGCCTGTACCCTGTGTGTGCCTTTAACCTGTGTGTGCCTCTAGCCTCTGCGGGCCTGCAGACTGTGTACCCCTGTAGTTTGTGTGTGTCTGCAGCCCCTGTGTGCCTGTAGCCTGTGTGTGCCTGTATCCTGTGGGGGCCTGTAGCCTGTGTGTGCCTGTAATCTGTGTATGCCTGCAGCCTGTATGTACCTGTGGCCTGTGCGTGCCTGTAGCCTTTCTGAAGATAATTGATAATTATTAGTCACTACTTTTGTGCGCAACTTTATTCCGCTTTGTTACACAAAAAATTACAATGATTCTAAGTACAGTTGTTGTTCGCTCTCATTTGTCAGCACAAAACTATATTTTCCTTTCGTGTGTTAATAATTACTGTTTATTTCCTGCCAATGTCGGTGTCAGCTATTTTCTTTGTTACTTATATACAATTGCTTCATTTACATCTCTATGACGCTTTATTATGTCGATTGATAATTACTTTTATTCGGCGTCCATGTCGGTGTTAATCTTTTTTTTTTTTTCACGATGAATCTGTCCGCCATTCGATCCCGACTTTAATCATACTAAATTTCTCTAAGATAGTAATTAGTCACTCGCTACAAACGTTGTCTGGAAAGCTGCCTAGAATGTGAGCTGAAATTATAAATTTATTCACCTTTTAGTGAGATAATTCTACTTTAAACGATACTGAAACACCTATAAAACGTATTCACGTTTTATTTTTTTTTTTAAACATTCTTATTCAAATTAATTAAAATACCAGCGCCACCTAGTCCATCACAGCCAGATAAGCTCTGAGGCGTCCCTCCAGACAATACAGACTGCATTTTAAACTCACTAGATTAACAACTTGAATAGCCTGATCATACTCATTGTATTAAATTATTTAACCTTATCATCCTCGTGTAAAAATTTTATCCAAGAATTGTCACGTGTAGGCCTAATGGCTTTTTCCAGCTTTCCCTTTTTCTCAAGTTTTATGTTCTTACGAAAAAGCTCGATGATACGTCTACCCCGATAAAGTAACCAAAAATTAAAATTGCCCCTGGATCAAGCCCCAGTGACTTTTCCTCCTACTACATTTACCTTCTTATCACCCTATTCCTCCCACTATCCCCACTTCCCCTTCCTCATCTTTTCTCTTTTCCTTACTTACTTAGTGAGCAATCAGTCCCCATCCGAAAGTTAGTCACGAGCAGTCAGTCTTGGTCTCTCACTCAGTTTTTTCACTCAATCACAGTCAGTCTTGAGAGACGCTGCTCGGTCATCATTTCATATCACTTTAGAGAGAAAGAACAATCAATCGTCACCATACAATCTCGTATCGTATCAAGTGTGTACAATCTCTATTATTAAATCAAGAAATCTCATCATGTGTCTTTTACTCGCACACACCAAGTATGTCAACTTATACCCACGACCTCCAAGCTACCAGAAATACCAAGCTCACTACCGGTCCTCCACGGTACCAACACACCAAGCTCCTCACCTGATCCAGCAGTGGCAAGCATCATCAACTGGGCGAGTGCATCATCTAATCTCAAAACAGTAAAGAAGAGGAGAAGTAAAACATAAACTAGAACAAGTGGTGATCGCATCAAATATCAAAACAAGTGGTGGTCAGCGGTGTTGTGCGATCGAAGACACACGAACGCACAAGTACACACCGGGACACGAATATCAAGCCCTATCGCAAGCAAGTTGTGAGACTGATACCCCACACCACACCACATCACCACACCTGTCTGCCGCCACACCTGTCTGCTGCAACACCCTGCCGCCGCCACTCTGGTCGCCGTCCTGCTTCTCCCCCGGGCTTCCCCAGTGCTCTCGGCCTTGGCTACTTCCCCGAGCAAAACCCCACCCACCACCCTCTCCACCAGTGCTCACGGCCAGGCCTCATCTTTATCTTCCTGAGATTCTCCACGCGCCGCAGCCGTCAACACTCACTGCCGGACCCATCCAAGGCCATCTCCCTACGTCTGCCCAGCTGTGTTCCTCCAGTCATCTGCTGTCACTTTCTCGCCAACATTTAAGTATCCAATTTGATCCAGATTATTCTTGTCTTTCCACTCTTCCTTCTTCTACTATTAAGTGGTGCCTATCTGTCTATTTATCTAATTCTCTGTCTGTCTGTCTGCCTATCCGTCTCCTGCCTTCTGTCTGTCTGTCTGTCTGCCTGACAATGTTTATATAATTCCCTTCTGTCTTTCATTATTATTTCTTGTTGGCTGTGTTATCATTTTGTGCACTATTCTGTGTTATATTGGGTGCTGTGTTATCATATATATATATATATATATATATATATATATATATATATATATATATATATATATATATATATATATATATATATATATATATATATATATATATATATATTTCTGTGATTATTATTCCTAGATTATCTATACACTACACGCCACTCATGCGAACATGCTCACAGTCTGTACGCTCTCCTCCATTATCTGCTACAGTGTCTACTGAAACCACCGCTACTTCTCATATCACCTTCATACTCGAATCTCATCACCTTCCTAATTTTTCTGGTGCTGGCACAGAGACTGTTCATCAGTTTATTCAAAGAAATGAGGAAGAATGCACTCGACGTACAGCCGCAGCTGATAAGGAAAAAGTATCCATTTTAAAATAACGCATCTGTCACAAACATTCGAGTCTCGCTTCCCTATTGATGAAATCAGACAAATTTGCTTCTCTCACCACCATTCTCTTCTCAAACTCTCCAAATCTCTTTCACAGCACATCCGCCCGCACACTAATCCTCACCAAGCAGAAAACATTGCTTCCTCTCCGAGTTCAGAATTCATCACTCAGCTCCAAGACTCAAATTGGTTTATAAATAACTCACTCTCATCAGATGGGTTGAAAAGACTCGTAGCTCATATCTTGTTCACCTCCTTCCTTGATGCTCCCAATTTCCATGTCGCAAGTGACATCGATTTCCACAGAGCAGATTACATATATAATGTCTGCAAAACCGTTTTTGATAAGCGTCCACTTCCCACCTCTGAACCTGTTCAGGCTCTCGCTGCTTCTTCACCTGACTGACTCATCTCTCCTCATCACCCACCTTCCCGTTCTTCTCCTTCTCGTGGACGTTATATTAGACGCACTTCCTCTTCATCTCGCTTTTAGTACACTCAATCGAATTCGAGATCAAGAAATTAAATCTGCAACCGTTTCAAGCTTCCTGGTCATGTTCTTGCCCGATAGTTCAGGAAGACACTCCTTCAATCCTGAAGTATTCTGTTCTTTCCACAAAAGGGTAGGTAATTTCTTGCAAGACTGCAGGCATTACCATGCACAGTATCAGGTCACACAAACATCACCGGACTCTTCAGGCCCTTCTCTAACCAATCCATCACACCATCATCCATCCTCACGTCTTCACCTTCTTATGTATGAAACACAAGGTATGCTTCACACATCCACCTAACTCAACACTTCCTTCAATTAACATTCGATATGCTGGAATATTCAATGGCATTACCACAGAAGTTACGTGTCACTCTATCATACAAAGCCTTCTTTGAGACGGGTGCTCCAGTTCACCTTATCAAAATGTATGTATTTCGAAAACTCTCTTCCCCTTCTCAGGATCACATCACTGATATAAATCCCAATGGTATATCTGAGAAAATTATCTTACCCCACGGGAAAGTACTCTTTATCACCCCAGGAACTAGGCATATGTAATTATTTTTATATTGTATATGATGTATCTTTCAATGCTGAACTTCTCATAGGCTTCAACACCATGTGCACATATATCATCAGTCTTTTCCCTGCCATAAATGAAATCGCTCGAGGAGATACTTATATTTGCACTGTTCTTCCCTTTAATGCTTCCTCTCTTGCTGGTGTAGTGATACCTATTGCAACTCTTCCTTCAGCTAGCAATCATATGTTATCTACACGGGATTCTTATGTTACGTCATCTAATTTGCCTGTCTCACAGCCTCATTCTCAATCAACTTCCCACGGTGTAACCCCTTGGAAACACATTTTTCTAGCAGATCCGGTAACGCTATCTAAATGTGCTTTATATGTTGTAAAGGTTACGGTTAAGTCTACTGTAACAGGCACTGATATCCTCTGTCATGCACAGCAATGGTTCTTACCAAAATCGATGACAATGGATTCAGCAAAATCGAGCTGAAAATGTCACATCTTAGCCTATCAAGCTCAAACCAGGTGTGCTACTTGGAGAAGCCTTGCCTTACTCTGACAAAGTTGTAATCTTGGATGATTTACCTTCTTATATCAATAATGTATCTGCATCTGACAACAATGGCATGTCTTCTCTCACTCCTATCACGAATGATCACATATCTGTATTTGATTTTCCAGAATCTCAACATGAATTACTAGCTCTCCTAAATTCTTTCAGGAATGTTGTCATGCTCCCTGGTGAACCTCTGGCCTACACAGACGTCATCAATCACGCTATCCATATGACGTCTGGGTCCAGACCATCTTACACTTCCAGCTAGAGGATGCCACACTGCCGACGTGTTCTGCGTGATGAAGCTGTGCGAGGTATGTTACTTCAGGCTGTAGTGGAACCTGCCTTTTCATCTCATACTCGTTCCAAGGAAACAAGGCGATTGGCGTGTTGTTGTCGACTTCAGGAAACTAAACGTATTTATCATTCCTGACCGTTACTATGCCGAGGTTAGGTGATCTTCTTCAGTCTCTCGGTGATCAAATGCTGTATTTTCCACTCTAGATTTACACTCATGATTCTTCAAAGTTGAATTAGAGGAAACTTCACGGCCATATACAGCTTTCATGTTCAAACGCATGGCAAAAGGTCTACGTAACTCGCCCTTTCAAAGGCGAGTTACGGGTGGCGTAACTCGCCACCCGTTTCAGAGACTGATGAATTCTGTTCTTTCAGATCTCATCGGTAAAAGTGAGTTCTGCTTCCTTGGTGACGTTATCATTCCATCATAATCTTTCCAGGACAAGTTTCACACGTTGTCGCTCGTTCTGTCACGCTTTCAAGCTGCGGGGTTAAACATCAAACTCGGTAAATGCTCGTTTCTCAAACAGCAAATCAAGTTCCTTGGCCACAAAGTCGATAGAGATGGTATTCACATTTTGAATAATAAGGTAAACGCTGTGGAAAATTTCCCTTTTATTATTAATATCGATCAGATCAGGCAATTCACTGGTCTTGCTGGATTTTATCGCCAGTTCATCAACAATTTCAACATTATCACTCAAACTCTCACTCATATGCTCAAGATGACACACAGGAGGAGGCAATAGGCACCTGCCGAAACGATAATTACTCCCAGTGAGTTCTAAAACACTGGATCAGGGGGTACTGTGAACTTATCATTAAGCCCAGCTCTGACCTCACTGAACGTTTCCCTTTGTGTCTCACAACAGAAAGGGGCAGTCACAGACTGCCCTCTAAACAACTATCTTCCTCCACACAAAACTACAAGCACCTAATAAAACAACACATCCTTCACTCAAAATTTCAAAATTATCATGGCGACTCCTACACTAGCCTCGGAGTACCCATCTGGGGAGGGGACCACAAACGTCACCAGGTCGGACTGCCCTTCTGACGGCGACCCTAAGTGTCTTGACACCTTCATCAACTTTTCTTCATTAACTTCTGCAACATTCGTGGCCTAAGATCTAATTTTCAATCTGTAGAACATCACCTCTCCTCTTCTAAACCTCATCATCTTTTCGTCACTGAAAATCAGGTGACTGAGGCAACTGACAGTAGCCCCTTTTCTGTTCCTTCCTACCTTCTCTATCTTCATTTTTTTATCCAATGCTTGATGTTGTGTTTATGTGAGCAACGACTTAACCTGCTCTCGTGCCCACGCTCCTCAATCTTCCGAGTTTTCCACTATCTGGCTAAGACTACAGAGTCACTCGCAAACTAAATTTATTTGTGCTGTATACCTCTCACCTAACTCCTCTGACTATAAGAAATTCTTTGACTACTTAACTTCCAAAGTGGAGCACATTCTGACTCTCTTCATTCTCTGACTCATTCTTAGAGACCTCAATGTTCACCATCAGCTTTGGCTTTCCTCTCCCTTCACTGACTATCCTAGTGAACTAGCCTTCAACTTTGCTATCCTCCACGACCTAGAGCAATTGGTGCAACACCCTACTTGTAATCCTGACCGTCCTTGGAGATACTGCCAACATTCTTGACCTTTTCCTGACCTCTGATCCTGCTCATGCTGTCACTCTCACTACTCCGTTGGGCTCCTCCGATCACAATCTCATATCTGTATCTTGTCCTATCGCTCCAATTCCTCCTCAGGATCTCCCTAAGCGAAGGTGCCTCTGGCGTTTTCCCTCTGTTAGTTGGGGGGCCCTGAGGAGGTATTCTGCTGATTTTCCTTGGAATGACTACTGCTTTCGTGTCAGAGACCCGTCTTTGTGTGATGAGCGCATAACTGAGGTGATAGTGTCTGGCAAGGAGGCGTACATTCCTCACTTTTTTTTTCGACCTAAACCTTCCAAACCTTGGTTTAACACAGCTTGTTCCCGTGCTATACGTGATAGAGAGGTGGCCCACAAAAGATACTTAAGCCTTCCATCACCAGAATTTCATGCACTTTATATTATCTCTCTAAAATTTCTGATTGGGGCAGAGCAAACTTGGTATTGTTCATTACCTCAAAAACTCAATTCCTCCATCTATCAACTTGATACAACCTTCCAGACAACTATCCCCTCTTCTTCAGTGAAACTCAATTGTCCCCCTCTTCTACACTGAACATCCTTGGCCTGCCCTTTACCTATAATCTGAACTGGAAACTTCACGTGTCATTTCTAGCTAAAACATCTTCCATGAAGTTAGGCGTTCTGAGACGTCTCTGCCAGTTTTTTTTCATCTACCCCCCAGCTGCTAACTCTGTACAAGGGCCTTATCCGTCCATGTATGGAGTATGCTTCACATGTTTGGGGGGTTCGACTCATATCACTCTTCTAGACAGGATGGAGTCAAAAGCTTTTCTTCTCATTAACTTCTCTCCTTTAACTGACCTTTTTCAGCCTCTCTCTCATCGCCGCAATGTTGCATCTCTAGCTATCTTCTACCGCTATTTCATGCTAACTGCTCTTCTGATCTTGCTAACTGCATGCCTCCCCTCCTCCCGCCGCCTCGCTGCACAAGACTTTCTTCTTTCTCTCATTGCTTTTCCGATCACCTCTCTAATGCAAGAGTTAACCAGTATTCTCAGTCATTCATTCCTTTCCCAATCAGGGGAGGGGATCATAAACGTCCCCAGGTCGGACTGCTTTTCTGTCGACAACCCTAAGTGTCTTGACACCTCCCTCAACTTTTTCTTCATTAACTTCTGCAACATTCGCGGTCTAAGATCTAATTTTCAATCTGTAGAACACCACCTCTCCTCTTCTAAACCTCATCTTTTCCTCACTGAAACTCAGGTGTCTGAAGCAACTGACAGTAACCCCTTTTCTGTTCCCTCCTACTTTCTCTATCATCATTTTCGATCCAAAGCTGGATGCTGCGTCTATGTGCGCAATGACTTAACCTGTTCTCGTGCCCACGCTCTTGAATCTTCCGAGTTTTCCACCATCTGGCTATGACTACAGAGTCACTCTCATACTAAATTTATCTGTGCTGTATACTCTCACCTAACTCCTCTGATTATAAGAAATTCTTTAACTACTTAACTTCCAAAGTGGAGCACATTCTGATCCTCTTCCCTTTTGCACATATCTCCATTCTTGGAGAATTCAATGTTCACCATCAGCTTTGGCTTTCCTCTCCCTTCACCGACCATCCTGGTGAACTAACCTACAACTTTGCTATCCTCCATGACCTAGAGCAATGCAACACTCTACTCGTATTCCTGATCACTTTGGAGATACGCCCAACATTATTGACCTTTTCCTGACCTCTAATCCTGCTTATGCTGTCACCATTTCTTCTCCGTTGGGTTCCTCCGATCACAATCTCATATCTTTATCTTGTCCTATCGCTCCAATCCCTCCTAAGGATCTCCCTAAGCGAAGGTGCCTCTGGCGTTTTGCCTCTGCTAGCTGGGGGGGGACCTGAGGAGGTATTTTGCTGATTTTCCTTGGAATGACTACTGCTTCCGTGTCAGAGACCCGTCTTTGTGTGCTGAGCGCATAACAGAGGTGATAGTGTCTGGCATGGAGGCGTACATTCCTCACTTTTTTTCTCGTCCTAAACCTTCTAAACCTTGGTTTAACACAGTTTGTTCTCGTGCTATACATGATAGAGAGGTGGCCCACAAAAGTTACTTAAGCCTTCCATCACCAGAATCTCATGCACTTTATATTTCTGCCCGGAACCATGTCTGTCCTCCAACTAGCCAAAAATTCCTTCTTTAACAGAAAAGGTCAAAACCTTTCAAGATCTAACTCCCCTTGTGATTTCTGGCATCTAGCCAAAAATATCTCCAATAACTTTGCTTCTTCTTCTTTCCCTCCTCTATTTCAACCAGATGTCACCACTGCTATCACATCTATTTCTAAAGCTGAACTCTTTGCTCAGACCTTTGCTAAAAATTCTACCTTGGACGATTCTGGGCTTGTTCCTCCCTCTCCTCCACCCTCTGACTACTTCATGCCAAGTATTAAAATTCTTCGCAATGATGTTTTCCATGCCCTCGTTGGCCTAAACCCTCGGAAGGCTTATGGACCTGAAGGGGTCTCTCCTATTGTTCTCCGAAACTGTGCCTCCGTGCTTGCACCTTGCCTAGTCAAACTCTTTTAGCTCTGTCTGTCAACATCTACCCTTCCTTCTTGCTGGAAGTTTGCCTACATTCAACCTGTTCCTAAAAAGGGTGACCGTTCTAATCCCTCAAACTACCGTCCTATTACTTTAATTTCCTGCCTATCTAAAGTTTTTTTTAATCTATCCTCAACAGGAAGATTCTTAAACATCTATGACTTCACAACCTTCTATCTTTTAGAGATTTTGGTGAAATTTTTGCTGTTGCCTTGGACATATCAAAAGCTTTTGATAGGGTCTGGCACAAAGCTTTGATTTCCAAACTACCCTCCTACGGTTTCTATCCTTCTCTCTGTAACTGCATCTCAAGTTTCCTTTCTGACCGTTCTATTGGTGCTGTGGTGGACGGTCACTGTTCTTCTCCTAAATCTATTAACAGTGGTGTTCCTCAGGGTTCTGTCCTGTCACCCACTCTCTTCTTATTATTCATTAATGATCTTCTAAACCAAACTTCTTGTCCTATCCACTCCTATGCTGATGATACCACCCTGCACTTTTCCACGTCTTTTCATAGACGTCCAACCATTCAGGAGGTAAACATATCACGGAGGGAAGCCACAGAACGCTTGACTTCTGATCTTTCTAAAATTTCATATTGGGGCAGAGCAAACTTGGTATTGTTCAATGCCTCAAAAATACAATTCCTCCATCTATCAACTCGACACAACCTTCCAGACAACTATTCCCTCTTCTTCAATGACACTCAACTGTCCCCCTCTTCTACACTGAACATCCTCGGTCTGTCCTTTACTTATAATCTGAACTGGAAACTTCACATCTCATCTCTAGCTAAAACAGCTTCTATGAAGTTAGGTGTTCTGAGACATCTCCGCCAGTTTTTCTCACCCTCCCCAGCTGCTAACTCTGTACAAGGGCCGTATCCCTCCATGTATGGAGTATGCTTCACATGTCTGGGGGGCTTCCACTCATACTGCTCTTCTAGACAGGGTGGAATCAAAAGCTTTTCGTCTCATCAACTCCTCTCCTCTAACAGACTGTCTTCAGCCTCTCTCTCACCGCCGGAATGTTGCATATCTAGCTGTCTTCTACCGCTATTTTCATGCTAACTGCTCTTCTGATCTTGCTAACTGCATGCCTCCCCTTTTTCTGCGGCCTCGCTGCACAAGACTTTCTTCTTTCTCTCACCCTTATTCTGTCCACCTCTCTAACACAAGAGTTAACCAGTATTCTCAATCATTCATCCCTTTCTCTGGTAAACTCTGGAACTCCCTGCCTGTTTCTGTATTTCCACCTTCCTATGACTTGAATTCCTTCAAGAGGGAGGTTTCAAGACACTTATTCATCAATTTTTGACCACTGCTTTGACCCTTTTATGGGACTGGCATTTCAGTGGGCATTTTTCTATTGGATTTTTGTTGCCTTTGGCCAGTGTCCTTCCTACATAAAAAAAAAAATATATATATATATATACGAGTATATATATATATATATATATATATATATATATATATATATATATATATATATATATATATATATATATATGTGTGTGTGTGTGTGTGTGTGTGTGTGTGTGTGTTTGTGTGCGTGTGTGTGTGTGTGTGTGTGTGTGTGTGTGTGTGTGTGTGTGTGTGTGTGTGTGTGTGTGTGTGTGTGTGTGTGTGTGCGTGTGTGTGTGTTTGTGTGTGTGTGTGTGTGTTTGTGTGTGTGTGTTATATATATATATGTTGTACATGTATTCTAGTATATCATCATGTCTGTATGTTATTATTAAGGTTCTCGTTCCGTGCTCTCTCTCTGATGTCACGCAATATCTGTTAATTGCTCCCATCTTACTGCTCTCTTTATTGTTATATCCAAAATCGAGGGCACATTTTTCGTGAGGGGAAGGCATCTATACCAGTCTCGACAATTATTATTATTATGTATATGTATATTCACCATTTCATACATCCATCCCACATGCGTGTGTTCATATATTCATTCCATGTGTGCCCATGTCCTATTTAATTTTAACCTTTCTCCTCCTCTTCCTCTCCAGGAAATTTCACCCCCACTTCCAGTTCTTACGGAAAACACCTGTGTTTGCTCTCATTCCTTCTCGCTGGTCATTGGCTAAAATAACGAGATCTCTCATTGGCTTTTTCACTTCATTTCATGGCAGCTCACTGGTCATTTCTTCTCCCCCAAAATCGAAACGTGATCCACTTAGCTTAGATGAACACACCCCACATGGTAGCGAGCACTCATTCCCGTCCGAGAGTCAGTCACGAACAGTCAGTCCTCGGTTCCGCTCACAGTCAGTCTTGAGAGACGCTGCTCAGTCATCATTTCATATCACTTCAGAGAGAGAACAATCAATCGTCACGTTACAATCTTGTCTCGTATCAAGTGTGTACATTATATGTTATTAAATCAATAAGAACTTTCATCATACGCGTCTTTTACTCGCACACACCAACTATATCAACTTATATCCATTACCTCCAAACTACCAGAAATACCAGGCTCACTACCGGTCGTCCACGCTACCAAATCACCAAGCTCCTCATCTAATCCAGCCGTGGCAAGCATCATCAATTGGGTAAGTACTTCATCTAAACTCAAAACAGTAAAGAGGAGGAGAAGTAAAAAAGTTTCAAAGGAGTAAAGGTAAAGGAGATCAGACATGATTGCGTAAACAAGATGCAGATTTAATAATCTTCATTTTCCGTGAGTGTTGGTCCACTAAGCGGGGCATCTGTCTTCATCACACCCTCACCAGCAGCAACAAGAACACGACCACTATCAGTTTACCCAAGATGCAAAATACAGCCTCGACTCACCATCAGTACCGCAGACTTCCTTCCTAATATGAAACAAATGATTGTTCCACGCCCGCCACAACTTAGGCTGTTACTCACCCAAAGGACCCCTTAGTTGCGTGGACTGATCCTTCACACTTCGCTCCTCACTCCTGGGACACCTCTGGCACTGGTACTGGTGCTGGTGCTTTGGTGGTAACAGCGGAACCAACACGAGCACGAATTCGTATCGCCGCTTTCACAATGTCACGTCACTGAAAACACTCACCACACACTAGATAGTCCCACAGGATATAATATATCCATATTATGGCCGCAGGACACTGTACACCTCCACACCCAGGGAAGCATCACCTATAAACAGGCAAACTTTCTAAACACTGGGATAGGACGCATTAAATTCTGGCCGCCAAGTTCCATCAAGCGGACACGAGGAAGAGAAGGACGCCATACTAACCCCTCTGAACCTTATTGTAAACTGAAGGCCGCACCTGACACCGACCACGGCTCTCACTCCCTCAAACCACCTGCGTACCCACAATGTTGGATTCAAAGTCTACCAATTGAGTAAATAATTATTGTTTTTTTTTTTCTTTACATCCTGCAGCCGAAAGTGGAGTGGATCACATCAGCTGTATATATTGGCTTTTATCAGAATGGCTGCACATAAACGCTTCTCTCTCTCTCTCTCTCTCTCTCTCTCTCTCTCTCTCTCTCTCTCTCTCTCTCTCTCTCTCTCTCTCTCTCTCTCTCTCTCTCTCTCTCTCTCTCTCTCTCTCTCTCTCTCTCTCTCTCTCTCTCTCTCTCTCTCTCTCTCTCTCTCTCTCTCAACCATCAGCAATCAGTATTGCAACAAAATTAATATAGCAAGGTTGAGAAATGTCACGTCAGTTTATTAAACTGATTTTTTATTTATTTATATATTTTTCTAAGCACAAACACTTACACAAAACAAACACTTACACATATAGACAGACGGAGACTGTACTAGAAAATATATACTTAATAATAATAATAATAATAATAATAATAATAATAATAATAATAATAATAATAATAATAATAATAATAAACGGTTTATTATTTAGGCAGTTAACAAACTGAAAATGTACATAGGAGGTGGGGAAATACTTAACATTAATCCTAAAGGTAAGTCTAATCTAGAAGCGACTATTGATTGATGGCTCGCACCATGGTGGGAATCGCACTGAGTCTGTACCGGTCCGTGCGCGGACCGGTTGTGGTGTCTGGTGGCACGGGCCGGGCGAGGCGAGTCAGGCGGCAGCATGTTTCTGAGACGTGGATGATGCAGTAGTCCCCTTCCAAACCTCTCCATAGCCTCTCTTCTTCGTACTTCTTCTAGTACGTGTGCAGAGGTGGTGGACAAAGAAATACAGCTGTAAAGTAGCTACATTATATTAAATAAAAACTCTACAAAGGAGCCCGTGAGCCCACCAGCAAGGCTAGGCGGACGGAGACTGCCGATGATGGGGTGGTTGCTGGGCCGCTCAGGTCACGGCCGGGGCTCGTGAAGTGAAGGGAAGTCACGCGGGAAGAAAGATAAAGGGCTCGTGAGGTCCTGGGAGCCACCCGGCCGTGGAGCAGGCCTGAGCACCGCGGAGATTCAGATTCAGATTAGTTTATTGACCATAACAATTGCAATAGAGTACAACTTACATTAGAGAATGTGTCCAACATAGATAAAACAATAATTGCATAAGAGAAAAGAGAAAAATAAGGAAATTTATTACAATGCTCAGGCAGCACGGACCAAACATAATCAGCAAATGTAGAGTCCATATGTATATCTAAAATAATTTTTAAAGCATTAACCGATGTTAATCTAATGTAATCAAATTGAAACTATAGTCTAGGTATTATACACTTTCAGTGTATAATACCTTAGCACCCAGAGGCCAAGGAAAGGACGCAGAAATTGGAATGTAGAGGTGGGCGAAGCGTCCCGCCACAAGACACACACACACACACACACACCACACACACACACACACACACACACACACACACTTTTTTTGAGTGACACTCAAACATACACACACAAACGGACACACTCAAACACACACACACACACACACACACACACACACACACACACACACACACACACACACACACACACACAAACCTTCAAGCCAAACCCTCATTACTTCCACAGGAGCGGCGCACCGCCGGTTCGCAAGGGTCTCACCCCTCCAAAGTCTTTTCATCAAGGTCACCGCACCAAAGGAATCATGAGCTTGCATCCTCACCACGTCGTCGCCCAGCTGGACTTCGCTAAGCCCCCAAACTGATGATCGCTTACCTCTGCCTCGTCCACTCCGTGCTGCGCGACGGCATTCCTGGTGATGGTCACACACACACACACACACACACACACACACACACACACACACACACCACACACACACACACACACACACACACACACAACTTTACTACATCTACATAACACAGAGGAGTCACGAGGGATGTCCAACAGCAGCGTCCGACTCCCAACTCATGAATTTTACCTTTTGACTGTGCCTCTCTCTCTCTCTCTCTCTCTCTCTCTCTCTCTCTCTCTCTCTCTCTCTCTCTCTCTCTCTCTTTCTCTCTCATCCTTATGACAGGTAACTCATTTCCATTAACTTCTTGTCAGTCTTCACAATTTTCAGTCCTGCCACAAGTTTGGGCCGATGGCGAGGCAGACGAGGCATAGGGGACTGACCCATTAAGACTGACACTCGTCGCCTGCCAGCACTCTCCTCGCCTTCTGTCCTTCAGAACACAGGGGCAGTGTGTTTGTCGACTTGTTCTTCATGCAAGTGCTTTTGTTTCACTTCACTCCTCCCGGACACCCCTTTGTCTCACTCCCCTGTTCCTCGGAAGTGGTTTACTACCTTGTGATGTGGATATTATTTCCTCTTGGACATTTCCCAATGGACATTTCTTTCAAATAGCGTCTCGATGCCAGATTCCCCCCCCATGGACATATTACCCTCTTCACATCTCTCTTTTACGTTTTTATTTAATGTATTGCAGGATAATGAAGGGAGTTAGGGCTGCCTTGCTGTATCTTTATTAATTGATTCAGCCTGAAATGCAATACCAATATGACAATCTTTTCATTAACCCATGAACACTCTTTCAAATGAAGGATCTCAAATTCCCCAGAAATCATCCTACCAATGCCACACATAAGTACATCATGAAACAATTATTGTACAGCACACATACGTCATTAATCTCATAGGATCTCATGTTCAATATATCACTGGTGTATAAAATAAAGGATCAAGTAACTCACAATATGACCGCCCAATTACAACCGTGGAACACTCTGCAGACGGTCTCGTCCCAGTCTTGCCCACTCTCTCACAAATTATTCAGCTCATAATGTCTCTCTTTCTTCTATCACTATAGCTCCTGCTTGATTGAAACCTTCTCACGCCACATGTCTATCTTCATGCGCAGCATATATCCGTGTTATCCAACGGATACCAGATGAAATTTTCTCTATACTCATTTTAAATTCTACATCCTAGATATACAAATTATCAATTTCATATTTTACTACAATTCCCACTTCACAACAATCTATAATCCCCCTTAAAATTCATCTTAATACCAAATCTTTCACTACAACACAATCCGTACTTGTGCATCAATTCAACCAATCACAAGGATGCACGCCTCCACCTTCCACTTCCAAAGTTGCCAAAATCAAATAAATAAGGATGAACATCAAATATAAATAAAACAGCTATTATGATGATAATCATAATACATTTAATGGCGATTTGTTGTTACAATGTACTGTTGATGGCCTAGGTCAGGTTAGCATAATTATTCACCAAGTAAAAGAGAGAAAGGTGGGAATGTCTGGAAGTGAAAAATTTCAGATAAATGCTCAGAGGGAGAATAAATCAGGGAGAGGAAGCGTCCAGAGAGGAAAAAGTGAAAGATACATGAGATAAAAAAAAAAAAATGTGCTAGATTCACACTTTATGTCGGCCTCTTCCTCTCGCCCCTCCTCTCCCTCACTTGTGTTTCTGCACGTGAATGTTGTGCCTATTCCCTGTACAATACATTGTTGCCCCTTTTCCCTGTACGATATTTAATTCCTGTCGCACATTTTACTAGTCGTCTTGTCCTCACAAATAATCTACCAGTCTCCGGCTGGAACCCTTCTCCCTGGCTTCCCTCACCACTCGCGCATCGCCTCCCAATTCTCCCACACACACAAAAAAAAAAAAAAAAATCCCCTAATCTGCTTCAATATAAAATCCTCAAAGTCACACTTACTCGATAGAATTTCAGACCGAGATTCCTCTTGTCAGGTTGAGGAAAAAAATACTTCCACCAGAGGCTATGGATGTCTATTATTTGTCCAATGAGGAACTCGAGAACCTTTGCAGAGCTTCGTCAAAATGCTAATCACACTGCACAATGTCACGATAGGTCTTCTTTTTCAAGACACGACTGAGTGAGTGAGTGAGTGAGTGAGTGAGTGAGTGACTGGCTGGTTGGCTAACTAACTGACTGGCTGGCTTTCTGGCTTATCGGCTGGCTACTTAACTTACTGGCTAATTTGTTGATTTATGGACTGGCTAGTTAGCTACCTCACTCACTATTTAACTGGCTGACTGGCTAATTATCTAGCTAAGCAGTTGGCTGGCTGTTTGGATGGTTGATGAACTGGTTGCTTGACTATCTAACTGACTGGTTAATTAGCTATTCAGTTGACTGGTTGGTTGACTTAGATATTTTACTGACTGGCTGACAATTGGCTACATTGCTGGCTTGATATTTGGCTGGTTGGCTACTTGACTGAATGGCTGATTGACAAGCTAACTTGTTGACTGGCTAACTTCCTGCTCATTCTTATCCTAATTTCATTCACCGCCTCGATCTTGCTACAACACATCACACAAAACCTCGCTGTTCCGAATATGAAGGAGGACGAGGAGGAGGAGGAGGGGAAGCAGGAGGAGAAGAAGGAGGAAAAATAGGAGGAAAAGGAGAAGGAGGAGGAGGAGGAAGAGAAGAATGAGGATGAGGAGGAGGAGGAGGAGGAGGAGGAGAAGCAGGAGGAGGAGGAGAAGGAAGGGGAGAAAAGAGGAGGAGGGAGAAAAAAGATGAAAAGGAAAAGGAAGAAAAAGAAGAGAAAGAAAAAAAAGGAAAAAAAACAGGAAGAGTAAGATGAGAAGGGGAGAGAAGTGACTTATGAGGTGTAGAGTTAAGAAATATGTGAGACTATTTTCCTTTATTTCAAGAAAGAAGTGATATATAGTGGGTTAGAGAGAGAGAGAGACAGAGAGAGAGAGAGAGAGAGAGAGAGAGAGAGAGAGAGAGAGAGAGAGAGAGAGAGAGAGAGAGAGAGAGAAAGTGTGTGTGTGTGTGTAGGAATATTTCATACAAGTACTCTTCTGTTTCATGATATTGGGTGTTTAGTAGAAACAACAAAAATCAAGCCACGCAGACTGACGCGTGGAAAAAAAAAAAAATGAATAAATAAAAATTAAACTCGCAGACGTGAGCCAGGAGGCACGAGAATATGAAGGCAATACAAAATCGGTATTAAATGAATATTGTATTATCCTGCCCCTGTAACTCCGAAAAATAACATGAATCTCTCTCTCGTGACGTGGATGATGCAGTAGTCCCCTTCCAAACCTCTCCATAGCCTCTCTTCTTCGTACTTCTTCTAGTACGTGTGCAGAGGTGGTGGACAAAGAAATACAGCTGTAAAGTAGCTACATTATATTAAATAAAAACTCTACAAAGGAGCCCGTGAGCCCACCAGCAAGGCTAGGCGGACGGAGACTGCCGATGATGGGGTGGTTGCTGGGCCGCTCAGGTCACGGCCGGGGCTCGTGAAGTGAAGGGAAGTCACGCGGGAAGAAAGATAAAGGGCTCGTGAGGTCCTGGGAGCCACCCGGCCGTGGAGCAGGCCTGAGCACCGCGGAGATTCAGATTCAGATTAGTTTATTGACCATAACAATTGCAATAGAGTACAACTTACATTAGAGAATGTGTCCAACATAGATAAAACAATAATTGCATAAGAGAAAAGAGAAAAATAAGGAAAATTTATAACAATGCTCAGGCAGCACGGACCAACATAATCAGCAAATGTAGAGTCCATATGTATATCTAAAATAATTTTTAAAGCATTAACCGATGTTAATCTAATGTAATCAAATTGAAACTATAGTCTAGGTATTATACACTTTCAGTGTATAATACCTTAGCACCCAGAGGCCAAGGAAAGGACGCAGAAATTGGAATGTAGAGGTGGGCGAAGCGTCCCGCCACAAGACACACACACACACACACACACACACACACACACACACACACACTTTTTTTGAGTGACACTCAAACATACACACACAAACGGACACACTCAAACACACACACACACACACACACACACACACACACACACACACACACACACACACACACACAAACCTTCAAGCCAAACCCTCATTACTTCCACAGGAGCGGCGCACCGCCGGTTCGCAAGGGTCTCACCCCTCCAAAGTCTTTTTCATCAAGGTCACCGCACCAAAGGAATCATGAGCTTGCATCCTCACCACGTCGTCGCCCAGCTGGGACTTCGCTAAGCCCCCAAACTGATGATCGCTTACCTCTGCCTCGTCCACTCCGTGCTGCGCGACGGCATTCCTGGTGATGGTCACACACACACACACACACACACACACACACACACACACACACACACACACACACACACACACACACACACACACACACACACACACAACTTTACTACATCTACATAACACAGAGGAGTCACGAGGGATGTCCAACAGCAGCGTCCGACTCCCAACTCATGAATTTTACCTTTTGACTGTGCCTCTCTCTCTCTCTCTCTCTCTCTCTCTCTCTCTCTCTCTCTCTCTCTCTCTCTCTCTCTCTCTCTCTCTCTCTCTCTCTCTCTCTCTCTCTCTCTCTTTCTCTCTCATCCTTATGACAGGTAACTCATTTCCATTAACTTCTTGTCAGTCTTCACAATTTTCAGTCCTGCCACAAGTTTGGGCCGATGGCGAGGCAGACGAGGCATAGGGACTGACCCATTAAGACTGACACTCGTCGCCTGCCAGCACTCTCCTCGCCTTCTGTCCTTCAGAACACAGGGGCAGTGTGTTTGTCGTCTTGTTCTTCATGCAAGTGCTTTTGTTTCACTTCACTCCTCCCGGACACCCCTTTGTCTCACTCCCCTGTTCCTCGGAAGTGGTTTACTACCTTGTGATGTGGATATTATTTCCTCTTGGACATTTCCCAATGGACATTTCTTTCAAATAGCGTCTCGATGCCAGATTCCCCCCCCATGGACATATTACCCTCTTCACATCTCTCTTTTACGTTTTTATTTAATGTATTGCAGGATAATGAAGGGAGTTAGGGCTGCCTTGCTGTATCTTTATTAATTGATTCAGCCTGAAATGCAATACCAATATGACAATCTTTTCATTAACCCATGAACACTCTTTCAAATGAAGGATCTCAAATTCCCCAGAAATCATCCTACCAATGCCACACATAAGTACATCATGAAACAATTATTGTACAGCACACATACGTCATTAATCTCATAGGATCTCATGTTCAATATATCACTGGTGTATAAAATAAATGATCAAGTAACTCACAATATGACCGCCCAATTACAACCGTGGAACACTCTGCAGACGGTCTCGTCCCAGTCTTGCCCACTCTCTCACAAATTATTCAGCTCATAATTCTCTCTTTCTTCTATCACTATAGCTCCTGCTTGATTGAAACCTTCTCACGCCACATGTCTATCTTCATGCGCAGCATATATCCGTGTTATCCAACGGATACCAGATGAAATTTTCTCTATACTCATTTTAAATTCTACATCCTAGATATACAAATTATCAATTTCATATTTTACTACAATTCCCACTTCACAACAATCTATAATCCCCCTTAAAATTCATCTTAATACCAAATCTTTCACTACAACACAATCCGTACTTGTGCATCAATTCAACCAATCACAAGGATGCACGCCTCCACCTTCCACTTCCAAAGTTGCCAAAATCAAATAAATAAGGATGAACATCAAATATAAATAAAACAGCTATTATGATGATAATCATAATACATTTAATGGCGATTTGTTGTTACAATGTACTGTTGATGGCCTAGGTCAGGTTAGCATAATTATTCACCAAGTAAAAGAGAGAAAGGTGGGAATGTCTGGAAGTGAAAAATTTCAGATAAATGCTCAGAGGGAGAATAAATCAGGGAGAGGAAGCGTCCAGAGAGGAAAAAGTGAAAGATACATGAGATAAAAAAAAAAATGTGCTAGATTCACACTTTATGTCGGCCTCTTCCTCTCGCCCCTCCTCTCCCTCACTTGTGTTTCTGCACGTGAATGTTGTGCCTATTCCCTGTACAATACATTGTTGCCCCTTTTCCCTGTACGATATTTAATTCCTGTCGCACATTTTACTAGTCGTCTTGTCCTCACAAATAATCTACCAGTCTCCGGCTGGAACCCTTCTCCCTGGCTTCCCTCACCACTCGCGCATCGCCTCCCAATTCTCCCACACACAAAAAAAAAAAAAAATCCCCTAATCTGCTTCAATATAAAATCCTCAAAGTCACACTTACTCGATAGAATTTCAGACCGAGATTCCTCTTGTCAGGTTGAGGAAAAAAATACTTCCACCAGAGGCTATGGATGTCTATTATTTGTCAATGAGGAACTCGAGAACCTTTGCAGAGCTTCGTCAAAATGCTAATCACACTGCACAATGTCACGATAGGTCTTCTTTTTCAAGACACGACTGAGTGAGTGAGTGAGTGAGTGAGTGAGTGAGTGACTGGCTGGTTGGCTAACTAACTGACTGGCTGGCTTTCTGGCTTATCGGCTGGCTACTTAACTTACTGGCTAATTTGTTGATTTATGGACTGGCTAGTTAGCTACCTCACTCACTATTTAACTGGCTGACTGGCTAATTATCTAGCTAAGCAGTTGGCTGGCTGTTTGGATGGTTGATGAACTGGTTGCTTGACTATCTAACTGACTGGTTAATTAGCTATTCAGTTGACTGGTTGGTTGACTTAGATATTT
>NC_087179.1:1396436-1398936 GCF_035594125.1 Scylla paramamosain
GCCACGTGCATCCATAGCAAGCAGGGTTGACATTAGAAGAACCCACAAAAAAAAAAAAAAAATCCCTGAAAAAAAAGCCCATGTTTTTATTTTATTTTAACTATCAACATTTAGTTATATTCTATATTGATAAATAAGGTCTATATATGTACATATACATAAAAAATGTTAAACGTATTAAAGCTTGACCCGTTTATTTTCTATACAGCACAAGTTAACACAGGCTTTGTCCAACAGGACTAACCTGTATCACCATGACATAAAAAAGTATCTGTTCTTCATTAATAGAGTATCAAAGCATTTCAAGATTTAATTCCCCCAATGATTTCTGGTACCTAGCCAAAAAACATCTCTAACTTTGCTTCTTCATCTTTCATCTTGTGCGGCGAGGCCGCGGGAGGAGGGGAGGCATGCAATTAGCAAGATTAGAAGAGCATTTAGCATGAAAATAGTGGTAGAAGACAGCGAGAGATGCAACGGTGAGAGAGAGGCTGAAGACAGTCAGTTAGAGGAGAGGAGAGGGTGGAGGAGAGGAGAGGGAAGAACAAGCCCAGAATCGTCCAAGGTAGAGTTTTTAGCAAAGGTTTGAGCGAAGAGTTCAGCTTTAGAAATAGATGTGATAGCAGTGGTGCCATCTGGTTGAAATAAAGGAGGATAAGAAGAAGTAGCAAAGGTATTGGAGATATTTTTGGCTAGATGCCAGAAGTCACGAGGCGAGTTAGATCTTGAAACGTTTTGACACTTTCTGTTAATGAAGGAATTTTTTGGCTAGTTGGAGAACAGACTTGGCATAATTCCGGGCAGAAATATAAAGTGCATAAGATTCTGGTGATAGAAGGCTTAAGTACCTTTTGTGGGCCATCTATCTATCAAGTATAGCCCGAGAACAAGCTGTATTCTCGGAGGAGCCCAACGGAAAACAAAGGGTTACAGCATAAGCAGAAGGATTAGAGATCAGGAAAAAGTCAAGAATGTTGGGCGTATCTCCAAGACGGTCAGGAATATGAGTAGGGTGTTGCACCAATTGCCCTAGCTCGTGGAGGATAGCAAAGTTGAAGGCTAGTTCACCAGGATGGTCAGTGAAGGGAGAGGAAAGCCAAAGTTGGTGGTGAACATTGAAGTCTCCAAGAATGGAGATCTCTGCAAAAGGGAAGAGTCAGAATGTGCTCCACTTTGGAAGTTAATTATTGTCAGAGGAGTTAGGTGAGATGTATACTCACCTCTGTGCTGTATACACCACAGACAAATTTTGTTTGAAGTTACTATGTAGTCGTAGCTAGATGGTGGAAAACTCGGAAGATTAAAGAGCGTGGGTACGGGAACAGGTTAAGTCATTGCGCACATAAACGCAACATCCAGCTATGGATCGAAAATGAGGATAGAGAAAGTAGGAGGGAACAGAAAAGGGGCTACTGTCAGTTGCCTCAGACACCTGAGTTTCAGTGAGGAAAAGAGGATGAGGTTTAGAAGAGGAGAGGCGGTGTTCTACAGATTGAAAATTAGATCTTAGACTGCGAATGTTGCATAAGTTAATGAAGAAAAAGTTGAGGGGGGAGTCAAGACACTTAGGGTCGTCGACAGAAAGGCAGTCCGACCTGGGAACATTTATGGTCACCTCCCCAGATGGGGACTCCGAGGCTGGTGTAGGAGTCGCTATGGTAATTTTGAAATTTTTGAGTGAATGGTGTGTGTGTTTTTAGGTGCTTGTAGTTTTGTGTGGAGTAAGACAGTTGTCTTTAGAGGGCAGGCTGTGACTGCCCCCTTGTGTTGTGAGACACAAAGGGAAACGTTCAGTGAGATCACAGCTGGGTTTAATGATAAGTTCACAGCATCCCCTGAACAGTGCTTTAGACCTCACTGGGAGTAATTATCGTTTCTGCAGATGTCTACTGCTTCCTCCTCCATGCTCTCTATGCCTCCTCCATGCCTTTGCTGGCCTTAACCCTCGGAAGGCTTATGGACCTAATGGGGTTCGTTCTATTGTTCTCGAAAAGTGTGCTTCCATGCTTCCACGTAACCCAGTCAAATTCTTCCAACTCTGTCTTTCTCTTCGAAGTTTGCCTACATGCTGTCTGTTCCTAAGAAGGGGATTTATTCCTATCGTCCTATTGCTTTAATTTCCTGCCTCTCTAAAGTCTCGAATCTATCCTGAACAGTAAGATTCTTAAACATCTATTGCTTCATTGCCTTCTATCTGATCATCAGTAGAGGCCGCTCTACTGGTTATCTTGCTTTCCTTATTGGGTTTTGGTTGTCTTCTTTTACTGATTTGGTGAAACTTTTGCTGTTGGATTAGGCCTATCAAAAGCTTTTGATAGAGTCTGGCACAAAGCTTTAATTTCCAAACTATCCTCCTATGGTTTCTATCCTTCCCTCTGTTACTTCATCTCAAGTTTCCGTTCTGACCGTTCTATTGCTGCTGTGGTAAACGATCACTGTTCTTCTTCTAGATCTATTAACTGTGGTGTTCCTCAGAGTTCTGTCATGTCACCCACACTCT
>NC_087179.1:1403936-1461436 GCF_035594125.1 Scylla paramamosain
TCAAGGGGTGCTGTGAACTTATCATTAAACCTAGCTGTGACCTCATTGAACGTTTCTCTTTGTGTCTCACAATACAAGGGGGCAATAACAGCCTGCCCTCTAAAGGCAACTCTTCCTTCACACAAAAGTACAAGCACATAATTAGACACACAACCTTCACTCAAAATTCAAAATTATCCTACACAAGCCTCGGAGTCCCTATTTGGGGAGGGAGCCAAAAATGTCCCCAGGTCGGACTGATCTTCTGGTATCGATCGTAAGTGTCTTGACACCCTCATCAACTTTTTCTTCATTAACTTCTGCAACATTCATGGTCTTAGATTTAATTTTCAATCTGTAGAGCAACACCTCTCCTCTAGTAAACCACATTTTCTTTTCCTCACTGAAACAATATGTCTGAGGCAACTGACAGTAGTCCCATTTCTGTTCCTTCCTACTTTCTCTATCCTCATTTTCAGTCCAAAGCTGGATGTTCCATTTATGTGCGCAACGACTTAACCTGCTCTCATGCCCACGCTCTTGAATCTTTCAAGTTTTCCACTATCCGGCTACGACTACAGAATCACTCTCAAACTTAATTTATTTGTGTTGTATACCTCTCACCTAACTCCTCAGTCTATAAGAAATTCTTTGACTACTTAACTTCCAAAGTGGAGCACTCTTCCCTTTTGCAGAGATCTTCATTCTTGGAGACCTCAATGTTCACCATCAGCATTGGCTTTCCTCTCCCTTAACTGACCATCCTGGTGAACTAGCCTTCAACTTTGCTATCTTCCACGACCTAGAACAATTAGTGCAACACCCTACTCGTTTTTCTGACCGTCTTGGAGATACGCCCAACATTCTTGACCTTCTCCTAAACTCTAATCCTTCTTCTTATGCTGTTACCTTCTCTTCTCCGCTAGGCTTCTCCGATCACAATTTCATATCTGTATCTTGTCCTATCGCTCAAATCCCTCTTCAGAATCCCCCTAAGCGCAGCTGCTTCTGGCGTTTAGCCTCTGCTAGTTAGGGGTTATCTATCTGCTAATTTTTCTTAGAATGGCTATTGCTTCCGTGACAGAGACCCGTCTTTGTATTCCGAGCCCTTAAGAGAGATGATAGTGTCTGGTATAGAGCCGTACATTTCCCACTCTTTATCTCAACCTAAACCTCCCAAACCTTGTTGTAATACAGCCTGTTTCCGTGCTATACATGACAGAGGTGGCCCACAAAAGGTACTTCAGCCTTCCATCACCAGAATCTTATGCACTAAATATTTCTGCCGGGAACCATGCCAAATATGTTCTCCAACTAGCCAAAAAGCTCCTTCATTAACAGAAAGTGTCAAAATCTTTCAAGATCTAACTCCTCTCCTGATTTCTGGCATCTAGCCAAAAATATCTCCAATAATTTTGCTTCTTCTTGTTTACCTCCTTTATGTCAACCAGATGGTACGACTGGTATCTGATCTATCTCTAAAGCTGAACTCTTCGCTCAAACCTTTGTTAAAAAATCTACCTTCGACGATTCACGGCTTGTTCTTTCCTCTCCTCCACCCTCTGACTACTTCATGCTACCTATTAAAATTCTTCGCAATGATGTTTTCCATGTCCTTGATAGCCTAAATCCTCGGAAGGCTTATGAACCTGATGGCGTCTCTCCTATTGTTCTCCGAAACTGCGCCAATATATATACTGATAGATAGACAGACAGATAGATAGATAGTTAGATAGATAGATAGACAGACAGATAGACACCACTTAATATCAGAAGAAGGAAGAGTAGGAAAGACAAGAATAATCAGAATCAGATTGAATACTTAATTTTCAGTGGCAGTAAAGGTGACGGTGGATGACTGGAGAACACAGCTGGGAGGAAGATGTGTAGAGGTGATCTTCGGTGAGTCTGGCAGTGAGAGTGAGGCGAGGAGAGTGGCGTCTGGCGCGGCGACCAGGTAGCGGCGAGGGCAGATGAAGTGTGACCGCGAGTACTCGGATGGAAAAGGACTGTGGGTGGGGGTTGCTCGGGGTAGGTACCACACCTCAGGAAGAAACAGGAACGGCGATCAGCGAAGAGGAGCGGCGTGATTAGCAGTAACAGGCAGCAACAGGTATATCGGCAGATAGGTGTGGCCATGGGGAGATGAGGCAGGAGCAGCGGAGATTAGGCAGGAGCAGCAGAGAGCACGTGTGGTGTGTAGTGACCCAGGATTGAAGCATGGTGAGGAACAAACAAGGTCAGAACACGGCTTGCCACTTCGAGAGTGATACACTCACATGTCCAGATGAGAAATGATAACGCCTCGCAACTTTCCTGCGATGGTGGCAGGATACTCGTGTCTCAGCATGTACTATATTTTTGAGAGAGTCGAGAGTTCGTGTGTCTTCGATCTCACAACACTGCTGGCACCACTGTTTCGGATTTTTCTTTACTTCGCTATATCAAATAGATTTAGCCATCACTGTATCGGATGAGGAGGGTTCTTGGTAGCGTGAATGTTGGTGGTCGCGTTGAGGTCGTGATTAGTGGTTTGGCATTGCTGATTGTACGACTAAAAAGACAAAAGTTATAAGAGTTCTTCTTGATTTAATGATGCACAGGATGTACACGCGTGATACCGAGACATAATTCATTACAGATATGAACTGACGCTCTGAACAGACTGCGATCTCTCTCTGAACTGACTGGATGTGCTCTATCTTTCGACTCTTTCTGTACATGTTCTCTTTATGTGAGAAGAAACGGATCAAAATACAGGGTTTTAGATGAAGAAATGATCAATGAGCTGTCTCTAAATGGGGTAAAGGAACCAATGGTAGAGGTCGTTATTTTGGCCAATGATCAGGGAAGACGAAAGGAAGGCGATGCAGATGTTGTTACAAAGGAATACAAAGGAATACAAAGACAAACAGCAACAGACCTTTTGGTCCTTGCAAGACTGTTTGGTAACTACTAACTAGCTACAGGGAAGAGAGACAGGACAGCACAGCAGAAGGCTCTTCCCGACTCACCACTCCCTCCAGCTTGCGCTGGCATGGAAATAGTTGGGAAATGTACCATACAGTATGGAAAAACTGACATGGAATTTTCATAAAAAAGGATGAAAGCAAATTCTACAATTCACCCTACGGTGAACTCTATATGCCAATCTGAAAGTTAGTGCAATTTATAATAAAACTGGTGTCTGTAAAATAAGAGATTAGTGAATTTAGTAATTATTCGGACAAGAAGAGAGCTTGTTGGGGATTTGCTTTTAAATATTTGTCTATTTTATTTTTGAATGATTCAATAATATTGCTATTCACAATTTCTGCAGGAAGTTTATTCCATATATTTACTATACGATTAAAGATAAAATGTTTGACCTCGTGGTATTTAAAACGTTTGGGTATCATCTTGAATCCATTATTTCTTGTTAGGTTAGAATGATCAATGTGCATCAATGTTACTATATCCTTTGAAAATGTTTAATCTCATCTTATCCTGCGCTTTGTTAAACTAAATAGGTTTAGTTCTTCCAGTCGTTCCTCATACCACTTGTTGTGCAATCTTGGAATCATCTTTGTGACTCTGTGCTGTATCTTTTCTAGTTTTTCAATGTCTTTTTTTGTAATATGGTGACCAGAACTGTACACAGTATTCTAGATGAGGACGCAATAGTGAGTTATATAGGGCAAGTATAACGTTTTCTGATTTAAATTCAAAGGTTCTTCCAATGACCCCTACAAATTTATTTGCCGTCTTTACTATTTCTGTACAGTGTTGACTCGGCTTTAGGTCGTTTGACACAACGACACCAAGATCTTTTTCTTTATCGGTGCTTGACAGTGGCTTGTTGTTCATTACATATCACGCCTGAACATTGTTGCTTACGGTATGTAGAATTTTATACTTTTCTATAGGAGGAGGCAGTAGACACCTGCCGAAACGATAAATACTCCCAGTGAGGTCTAAGGCACTGTTCAGGGGGTACTGTGAGCTTATCATTAAACCCAGCTGTGACCTCACTGAAAGTTTCCCTTTGTGTCTAAAAACACAAGGGAGCAGTCACACCCTGCCCTGTAAAGACAACTCTCTTCCTCCACACAAAACTACAAGCACCTAATAACACACACAACCTTCACTCAAAAATTTTAAAATCATCATGGTGACTCCTACACCAGCCTCGGAGTCCCGATCTGGAGACGGGACCATAAATGTCTCCAGGTCGGACTGCCTTTCTGTCGACGACTCTAAGTGTCTTGACACCCCCCTCAACTTTTTCTTCATTAACTTCTGCAACATTCGTGGTCTAAGATCTGATCTTCAATATGTAGAACACTACCTCTCCTCTTCTAAACCTCATCTTCTTTTCCTCACTGAAACTCACTGTTGTCTGAGGCAACTGACAGTAGCCTCTTTTCTGTTGCCTCCTACTTTCTCTATCCTCATTTTCGATCCAAAGCTAGATGCTGCGTTTATGTGCACAATGACTTAACCTGCTCTCGTGCCCACGCTCTTGAATCTTCCGAGTTTTCCACCATCTGCCTAAGACTACAGAGTCACTCTCAAAATAAATTTATCTGTGCTGTATACCTTTCACCTAACTCCTCTGACTATAAGAAATATTTTAACTACTTAACTTCCAATGTGGAGCACATTCTGACCCTCTTTCTTTTTGCAGAGATCTCAATTCTTGGAGACTTCAATGTTCACCACCAGCTTTGGCTTTCCTCTCCCTTCACTGATCATCCTGATGAACTAGCCTTCAACTTTGCTGTCCTCCACGAGATAGAGCAATTGGTGCAAGTCGTATTCCTGACCGTCTTACAGATACGCCCAACATTCTTGACCTTTTCCAAACCTCTAATCCTGCTTATGCTGTCACCCTTTCTTCTCCATTGGGCTCCTCCGATCACAATCTCATATCTATATCTTGTCCTATCGCTCCAATCCCTCCTCAGGATCCCCCTAAGTGAAGGTGCCACTGGCGATTTGCCTCTGCTAGTTGAGGGTACTTGAGAAGGTATTTTGCTGATTTTCCTTGGAATGATTACTGCTTCCGTGTCAGACACCCGTCTTTGTGTGCTGAGCGCATAACAGAGGTAATAGTGTCTGGCATGGAGGCGTACATTCCTCACTCTTTTTCTTGTCCTAAACCTTTTAAACCTTGGTTTATTTAACACTGCTTGTTCTCGTGCTATACATGATAGAGAGGTGGCCCACAAAAGGTACTTAAGCCTCCCATCACCAGAATCTCATGCACTTTATATTTCTGCCCGGAACCATGCCAAGTCTGTTCTCCAACTAGCCAAAAACTCCTTTATTAACAGAAAGTGTCAAAACCTTTGAAAATCTAACTCCCCTCGTGACTTCTGGCATCTAGCCAAAAATATCTCCAATAACTTTGCTTCTTCTTCTTTTCCTCCTTTATTTCAACCAGATGGCACCACTGCTATCACATCTATTTCTAAAGCTGAACTCTTCGCTCAAACCTTTGCTAAAAATTCTACCTTGGACGATTCTGGGCTTGTTCCTCCCTCTCCTTCACCCTCTGACTACTTCATGCCACCTATTAAAATTCTTCGCAATGATGTTTTTCATGCCCTTGCTGGCCTAAACCATCGGAAGGCTTATGGACCTATTGTTCTCCAAAACTGCACCTCCGTGCTTGCACCTTGCCTAGTCAAACTCTTTCAGCTCTGTCTGTCAACATCTATTTTTCCTTCTTGCTGGAAGTTTGCCTACATTCAACCTGTTCCTAAAAAGGGTGACCATTTTAATCCCTCAAACTACCGTCCTATTGCTTTAATTTCCTGCCTATCTAAAGTTTTTGAATCTATTTTCAACAGGAAGATCCTTAAACATCTATCATTTCAGAACCTTCTTTCTGATCACCAGTATGGGTTCCGTCAAGGCCGCTCTACTGGTGATCTTCTGGCTTTCCTTACTGAGTCTTGGTCATCCTCTTTTAGAGATTTTGGTGAAACTTTTCCTGTTGCCTTGGACATATCAAAAGCTTTTGATAGAGTCTGGCAAAAAGCTTTTGATTTCCGAATTACCCTCCTACGGCTTCTATCTTTCTCTCTGTAACTTCATCTCAAGTTTCCTTTCTGACCATTCTATTGCTGCTGTGGTAGACGGTCACTGTTCTTCTCCTAAATCTATTAAGAATGGTGTTCCTCAGGGTTCTGTCCTGTCGCCCACTCTCTTCTTATTATTCATTAATGATCTTCTAAACCAAACTTCTTGTCCTATCCACTCCTACGCTGATGATACCACTCTGCACTTTTTCCGCGTCTTTTCATAGACGTCCAACCCTTGAGGAGGTAAACATTTCACGCAGGGAAGCCACAGAACGCTTGACTTCTGATCTTTCTAAAATTTCATATTGGGGCAGAGCAAACTTGGTATTGTTCAATGCCTGAAAAACTCAATTCCTCCATCTATCAACTCGACACAACCTTCCAGACAACTATCCCCTCTTCTTCAATAACACTCAACTGTCTCCCTCTTCTACACTGAACATCATTTGTCTACCCTTTACTTATAATCTGAACTGGAAACTTCACATCTCATCTCTAGCTAAAACAGCTTCTATGAAATTAGGTGTTCTGAGACGTCTCCACCAGTTTTCTCACCCCCCAAGCTGCTAACTCTGTACAAGGGCCTTATCCGTCCATGTATGGAGTATGCTTCACATGTCTAGGGGGTTCTCATACTGCTCTTCTAGAAAGGGTGGAGTCATAAGCTTTTCGTCTCATCAACTCCTCTTCTCTAATTAACTGTATTCAGGGTCTCTCTCACCGCCGCATTGTTGCATCTCTAGCTGTCTTCTACCGCTATTTTCATGCTAACTGCTCTTTTGATCTTGCTAAGTGCATTCCTCCCCTCCTCCTGCGGCCTCGCTGCACAAGACCTTCTTCTTTCTCTCACCCCTATTTTGTCCACCTCTCCAACGCAAGAGTTAAGCTGTATTTTCAATCATTCATCCCTTTCTCTGGTAAACTCTGGAACTCCCTGCCTGCTTCTGTATTTCCACCTTCCTATGACTTGAATTCCTTCAAGAGAGAGGTTTCAAGACACCTATTGATCAATTTTTGACTACTGGTTTGACCCTTTTATGGGACTAGCATTTCAGTGGGCATATTTTTTTATTGGATTTTTGTTGCCCTTGGCCAGTGTCCTTCCTACTTAAAAAAATAATAAAATATTGAATCTCATCTGCTATTTTTCTGCCCCGCTTGTTAGCTTATTTAGGTCACACTGCAATTCCTCCCATTGTGACACAGACGTTACTCTCCTTGTTATTTTGGTGTCGTCTGCAAATTTACTTATTTTGCAATTTATCCCTTCATCAATATCATTAATGTACATTATAAGGAGCACTGGTCCTAATACAGAGCCTTGAGGAACGCCGCTGTTTACCTTTTGTCACTGACTCTTTTCCATTTATCACAACACGCTGTTTTCTGTCAGAGAGCCAGTCTCTTAGCCGTTTCGGGGTGATTTCGGCAATCTCGTGAGCCTTTACTTTACTGATGAGTCTCTCATGGGGAAAAATGTTATCTCCCCGGCGGGGAATCGAACCCGGGTCTCCTGCGTGACAGGGAGGGATACTAACCACTATACTATTAATATATAATAGACTGAGACTGGCTACGTGGGGACGTGATATGAAATATATGAATGATGAAACACACCACACATAGAATGAAATATATGAATGCTGAATATATATAGTAATAATTCTTATGATTGATGCGACAGATTCATTACTACTACTGCTACTACTACTACTTATACTACTACTACTTATACTACTACTACTACTACTACTACTACTACTACTATTTTTTTTTTTTTTTTTTCTACTACTACTATAATACCTCCACCCCATGTTTATTGATGTGTCAATTAGGGGCTCCATTACTTGGAGGTCATTAGCCCCAGCTCCCGCTAATGACTGTGGCATCCAACCATATCTAATACTCTATAATATAATCATTAGTTGTTAACTATAAATTCATTCTACCTCTACTCTATCTACTCTTATGCCACTCTCCACCACTGTAGCCTTGCAGTCGAGGCCTCCTAAGTCTGCAGGTATGGGAGTGGAATGCCTTGTCCCCCTGAGACACAGGAGGGCAGATCTGAGGAGGGAGAATGAGAGACGGCACCTCATCCATGCGACGACATGGCTCCTTGGCTGGTGCTTCTTTTCTGCCATTAGGTCGGCTAGTCTTGAGTAGAAGCACTGAGCCTTGGAGCCCATCCCGCCAGATGTGGTGAAGACCAGAGGTGTGAAGCTGCCCTGGTCAACGTGTTGGATTCTCTCCCCATACGCTCGGATCTTCTCCTGCTCATTCTTGCGGTGGGCGGCCTCCAGGGAGAGTTCGTGGTGACAGGCGGCCATCGGGTCAAAGATCCGTATGTCCATGAATGCTTTCTGTCCCCTTGTCCAGAACCCTCGTGCACTGACGTCGACTCGAGCCTCGTTGGTGGTGTTGGCTGTTCTGTAGCGCAGGTGCTCGCCGTCTAGCGGCAGGAGGGTCGGTTCAGTGGAGACATCGTGGCACACCTCCCTGAGCATGCTGGCGGTCAGATCTCTCACCTCATCGTGCCTGATACATACGAATCCCCCCTTTTTGCACGTCATGGTGTGGTTGACGTCATTGGGGGAGCCACACACACAAGTACTGGGGAGTCCTTCCATCGGCCAGCCGTACCTCAGAGCAATGGCGTCGACAAATTCTTGTTTGTTGAGGCTGAAGCCCTTCGCTCTGATGGGCAGTGACGTTAGCCAGTTAGAGGCTCCCGTTTCCTGTGCAATGAGGATTTTTCTCACTGTGGTTGCAGGCAGGATGTTTATCAGGTCTTCGAGACAGTTTCGTTGATGTTGTTGCCTATCTCTAGATATAATTCGTCCTTGCTCAGTGACTGCACTTTGGGCTATTTCACCATGTGCGTCCTGAGCAATGATCTTCTCTGTGAGGGACCTGGTGAGCTTGAGGGAGTTGAGGTTCTCCACAGTCGCCAACTTCTCAGGGGAGGTGATTCCCATCCCGCCCAGTCTTGGTGGAAGTTCGAGCAGCGCCCTTTCCCCATCTCCGATGGTGTGGTATCTCAGTAACGCTGGGAGGAAGGTGTTCCTTATCGAGACCTCCAGTGGTGCAAGGAGAGGGCTGATGCCTGGGATGGTGCGCATGGCGAATCTCCATCGATGCTGCAAGCCGTGGGTGTAGGCAGAGTAGGCTGCATGAGGCTCAGTCCTGGCCATGTCAGACAGGACTTCCACCTCATGTATCCACTCCTTCACCTTTTCTCCTATGTACTCCTTCTTGAACTCCTCTGTTCCGATGACAGCACCCAGATGCCGTTGTCCATCCTTTGTTATTATAACTCCACTGCCACTGAAGCTATCCACTGCACTGTCATAGTGTTCAGGCTTTACAATAAGGACGGACTTAGCGGCATTGGGTGTGTACCCTATGATGGGACCATTGTCGTTCACTAAGCCCCACCATTTTTTCAAGTCTGTTATTTTGCCGGCCCCTGACAGGTCATCCGCGTACGCCACTTGCTTCACACTCGTTTTCTCATATGAGATAACTTGTTGCAGCACTGAAAGTCCGAGGGCGTACATCGCCATGGCCACTGGGTCACCTTGTGTTGTCCCTTCCATGGACTTTAACACCTTAACACTATTACCACTATTACTACATATGTACAAATCCGAGGGGTCACTATATGTGTTTTCTACATATTGTGCCAGAGAGGGACATTTTACTCGAATGTTGTGAAGCATTGTTTTTCTGTTAATAGTGTTGAAAGCGTTTTTGGCGTCCACTAATAACACCGCTTCACAATTGTCTTCACTGAACATTTCCCTCATAGCGTGGATGGCGGCTTCCCCTCCTGCCTGCTGTCCTGCACATACTTGCAGGTTCCCCGCTGCCCTCCTTACGTCGTCCTTGACCACCGTCATGACGCATTTACCCACGATGCGTCTTATCACCTCGCCGATGCCAATTGGTCTGCATCCCGGCTTTTTGTCCAGCGGAATTAATCGGCATGCTGTGAGAGCCTCGACGTGGTGACAATTTGTGGTGGCAAGCTTCCTCGCCAGTGCTGCCAGGGCGCCGCATAGGTCGTTAGCGGCGCTGCCACAGAGTGCGCCGCTCAACAGGCGACGCCACCCTCTAGCGTCTAGTCCTGAGGGACCAGCACTGCCGTGTGTCTGGAGAGACTTCTTCCAGATCATCTCTCCAGTTATCACCTCGTAGATGACATCATTGGGCTTGCGGAAAGGGCCCTGCATCCTGAGGCCCTCCTCGTCACTGGGGGGAGGATGTTTTTCCTTCAGCAGGTGGATGGTTTCCCTGGTGAGGGGCAACACTCCACCTGACTGCTGTTCATTAAGTGCCCGCAGAGCCCTGGACACCTGTCCTTGCCGCATATTGCCAGCGAAATTACGGGCTTTGTCTTCCTGCCTTTGTTGGTTTCCTGATGGTCTTGGCAGCCTCTTCTGGATGGCTCGGGCTTCCTCCAGGAGCTCATCCAGTTGGTTGTTCTGCCATAGACCCACTCTTCTTGCGACGGCTTTCACGTTTTCCGCCACCTTCGCATTTCTATGTGTCTTTTGAAAGAAGAGTTTTGGCAGTGTGAAGAATAATTTCATCGCATACGGTGCGAGGGGTGACTCTTGTAAGTAATTGTTGAGGAGGATGACCATCTCTTGTACAATTTTGTTGGTGGCTGCACACTTTGGTGGATCGAACAGATGACATGTCGACCACCCAACTAATTCTGTGTAAGTGTTGTTCACCCACATGGTTGTTTCTTCTTCTGTTAGTCCTTTCCAGACTAAGTTTCTCCTCCCGTTTGTATGTCTCGCGGCGTACACATTGTGTTGCGGTAGCGATGGGGCGTGTTGTGACGGTGTTGATGGCAGGGCAGCCTCCCCTCCCATCTCTGTCTCCATCGTTCGCTCTTGTTCCTCATCCTGCTGGGACTCCTGGCTGTCCCCTGGCTCCTCCTCCCTCTCACTGCCCTGGTGGTCACGTCCCAGGGGGTTTTGGCATCCATCTCCCTTTCTACAATTTATACACTTTTTGTTTTGTCTCACACATTGACAATTAACACATCTGTGTTCCTCTTTTGTACACTGACAACATCTTCTTTGTGCAGGTGGGTTAGACATTGTATTAATAACATGACATTATTAGAGAAAGAGAGAGAGAGAGAGAGAGAGAGAGAGAGAGAGAGAGAGAGAGAGAGAGAGAGAGAGAGAGAGAGAGAGAGAGAGAGAGAGAGAGAGAGAGAGAGAGAAAGAAAGTGAAGGAGGGAGGGGAGGGGAAGAGGTAGGAGGGAGGAGGGAGAGAGAAGGGAAGCAGGGGGAGAGGGAGGGTAAAGGGAGGGGTAGGAGGGAAGGGGAATAGGGGAAGGGAAAGTGACAACAGAGAGAGAGAGAGAGAGAGAGAGAGAGAGAGAGAGAGAGAGAGAGAGAGAGAGAGAGAGAGAGAGAGAGAGAGAGAGAGAGAAGTGAAGAAGGGAAGGAGGAAGGGTAGGGGAAGAGGTAGGAGGGAGGAGGGAGAGAGAAGGGAAGCCGGGGGAGAGGGAGGGGTAGGAGGGAGGGGAAATAGGGGAAGGGAAAGTGACAAAGTGACAACAGAGAGAGAGAGAGAGAGAGAGAGAGAGAGAGAGAGAGAGAGAGAGAGAGAGAGAGAGAGAGAGAGAGAGAGAGAGAGAGAGAGAGAGAGAGAAGTATGAGGGAGGGGGGCGAGAGAGATAGGTAGAGAGAAGGGAAGGAAGGAGGGAGGGATGGTAGAGGGAGAGGTAGGAGGGAGGAGGAGTAGGGGAGGGAGAGTAGGGGAGGGGGAGGCGACAACAGAGAGAGAGAGAGAGAGAGAGAGAGAGAGAGAGAGAGAGAGAGAGAGAGAGAGAGAGAGAGAGAGAGAGAGAGAGAGAGAGAGAGAGAGAGAGAGAGAGAGAGAGAAGGGAAGGAGGGAGGGAGGGAGGGTAGAGGGAGGGAGGAATAGGGGAAGGGAAAGTGATAGCAGAGAGAGAGAGAGAGAAAGAGATAGAGAGACGAGGGAAGGAGAGAGAGAGAGAGAGAGAGAGAGAGAGAGAGAGAGAGAGAGAGAGAGAGAGAGAGAGAGAGAGAGAGAGAGAGAGAGAGAGAGAGAGAGAGAGAGAGAGAGAAAGAAACATTTATGGTAAATATGGGACTTAGATATGTATTACAGGCACTTTACTCAGTATTCCCTACAATGTTTAGCAGCAGTAGTAGTGGCAACAGCCGTCTTAGGAGTACCGTTACAACAGTTAGAGTGATAGTATATTACTACTGAAAATTTAATGAAGATCTGTAATTTTGGGTACTCACGTGGTGTGCATGGCTCCAATACAATTAAACAGAAAGATTTATACCTAGTATTATAACAGAGATATCAGTCTATAATATATAGTAAGATTTATATAGAAATATATGGAGTAGGTGGCACCTGTATCCCCGACGGAGAGTTGATGGGCAGCCGCGCGGGCTGCTCGGAGTTTGCCCTACGCGATTTATCACCTGATAACCCTTCCGACCTAGTTCGACCCTTTCAACGGTCGCTCCGTCACGCTCACAACATCCACTGATTTCAGAATATGATAAATCAATATTTTTCACGTGATTTATACGAGTATTGTCACTGATATTACACTGGGCCCACCCTCTCCACTTCACTCATCTCTGTGTCTTTTGTCACAAAATTTCACAAAATTTTAACCTTAAAAAAACACCTTAATCACGGAGCCACACACCCACACGTCTTACCCCTACCAAGCCTACTACTACTACTACTACTACTACTACTACTACTACTACTACTACTACTACTACTTTTTCTACTACTACTACTACTGCTACTACACTACTACTACTACTACTACTACTACTATTACTACTACTACTACTACTACTACTACTACTGCTACTTTTTTTTTTTTTTTGTATGTAGGAAGGACACTGGCCAAGGACAACAAAAATCCAATAAGAAAATAGCTCACTGAAATGCCAGTCCCACAAAAGGGGTCAAACCAGTGGTCAAAAACTGATGAATAAGTGACTTGAAACCTCCCTCCTGAAGGAATTCAAGTCATAGGAAGGTGGAGATACAGAAGCAGGCAGGGAGTTCCAGAGTTTCCCAGAGAAAAGGATTGATTGATTGAAAATACAGCTTAACTCTTGCGTTGGAAAGGTGGACAGAATAGGGGTGAGAGAAAGAAGAAAGTCTTGTGCAGCGACTCTTGTGTAGCAGGCAGGGAGTTCCAGAGTTTACCAGAGAAAGGGATGGATGATTGAGAATACTGGTTAAGTCTTGCGTTAGAGAGGTGAACAGAGTAGGGGTGACACAAGGAAGAAAGTCTTGTGCAGTGAGACCGCGGAAGGAGGGAAGGCATGCAGTTAGCAAGATCAGAAGAGCAGTTAGCATGAAAATAGCGGTAAAAGACACCTAGATATGCAACAATGCAGCGGTGAGAGAGAGGCTGAAGACAGTCAGTTAGAGGAGAGGAGTTGATGAGAAGAAAAGCTTTTCATTCCACCCTGTCTAGAAGAGCAGTATGAGTGGAACCCCCCCAGACATGTGAAGCATACTCCATACATGGATGGATATGGCCCTTGTACAGAGTTAGCAGCGGGGGGGGTGGTGAGAAAAACTGGCGGGGACGTCTCAGAACACCTAACTTCATAGAAGCTGTTTTAGCTAGAGATGAGATGTGAAGTTTCCAGTTCAGATTATAAGTAAAGCATAGACCGAGGATGTTCAGTGTAGAAGAGGGGGACAGTTGAGTGTCATTGAAGAAAAGAGGATAGTTCTCTGGAAGGTTGAGTCGAGTTGATAGATGGAGGAATTGAGTTTTAGAGGCATTGAACAATACCAAGTTTGCTCTGCCCCAATATGAAATTTTAGAAAGATCAGAAGTCAAGCGTTCTGTGGCTTCCCTACGTGATATGTTTACCTCCTGAAGGGTTGGACGTCTATGAAAAGACGTGGAAAAGTGCAGGGTGGTATCATCAGCGTAGGAGTGGATAGGACAAGAAGTTTGGTTTAGAAGATCATTAATGAACAATAAGAAGAGAGTGGGTGACAGGACAGAACCCTGAGGAACACCACTCTTAATAGATTTAGGAGAAGAACAGTGACCATGTACCACAGCAGCAATAGAACGGTCAGAAAGGAAACTTGAGATGAAGTTACAAGGAGAAGGATAGAAACCGTAGGAGGGTAGTTTGGAAATCAAAGCTTTTTGCCAGACTCTATCAAAAGCTTTTGATATGTCCAAGGCAACAGGAAAAGTTTCACCAAAATCTCTAAAAGAGGATGACCAAGATTCAGTAAGGAAAGCCAGAAGATAACCAGTACCCATACTGGCGATCATATAGAAGGTTGTGAAGTGATAGATGTTTAAGAATCTTCCTGTTGAGGATAGATTCAAAAACTTTAGATAGGCAGGAAATTAAAGCAATGGTACGGTAGTTTGAGGGATTAGAACGGTCACCCTTTTTAGGAACAGGTTGAATGTAGGCAAACTTCCAGTAAGAAGGAAAGGTAGATGTTAACAGACAGACCTGAAAGAGTTTGACTAGGCAAGGTGCAAGCACGGAGGCAAAGTTTCGGAGAACAATAGGAGGAACCCCATCAGGTCCATAAGCCTTCCGAGGGTTTAGGCCAGCGAGGGCATGAAAAACATAATTGCGAAGAATTTTAATACGTGGCATGAAGCAGTCAGAGGGTGGAGGAGAGGGAGGAACAAGCCCAGGATCGTCCAAGGTAGAGTTTTTAGCAAAGGTTTGAGCGAAGAGTCCAGCTTTAGAAATATATGTGATAGCACTGGTGCAATCTGGTTGAAATAGAGGAGGGAAAGAAGAAGAAGCAAAGTTATTGGAGATATTTTTGGCTAGATGGCAGAAATCACGAGGGGAGTTAGATCTTGAAAGGTTTCGACATTTTCTGTTAATGAAGGAGTTTTTGGCTAGTTGGAAAAACAGACTTGGCATGGTTCCGGGCAGAAATATAAAGTGCATGAAATTCTGGTGATGGAAGGCTTAAGTACCTTTTGTGGGCCACCTCTCTATCATGTATAGCACGAGAACAAGCTGTGTTAAACCAAGGTTTAGAAGGTTTAGGACGAGAAAAAGAGTGAGGAATGTACGCCTCCATGCCAGACACTATTACCTCTGTTATATGCTCAACCCACAAAGACGGATCTCTGACACGGAAGTAGTAGTCATTCCAAGGAAAATCAGCAAAGTACCTCCTCAGGTCCCCCCAAATAGCAGAGGCAAAACGCCAGAGACACCTTCGCTTAGGGGGATCCTGAGGAGGGATTGGAGTGATAGGACAAGGTAAAGATATGAGATTGTGATCGGAGGAGCCCAACGGAGAAGAAAGGGTGACAGCATAAGCAGATGGATTAGAGATCAGAAAAAGGTCAAGAATGTTGGGCGTATCTCCAAGACGGTCAGGAATACGAGTAGGGTGTTGCACCAATTGCTCTAGGTCATATAGGATAGCAAAGATGTAGGCTAGTTCACCAGGATGGCCAGCAAAGGGAGAGGAAAGCCAAAGATGGTGGTGAACATTGAAGTGTCCAAGAATGGAGATCTCTGTAAAAGGGAAGAGGGTCAGAATGTGCTCCACTTTGGAAGTTAAGTAGTCAAAGAATTTCTTATAAGCAGAGGAGTTAGGTGAGAGGTATACAGCACAGATAAATTTAGTATGAGAGTGACTCTGTAGTCGTAGCCAGATGGTGGAAAACTCGGAAGATTCAAGAGCGTGGGCACGAGAGCAGGTTAAGTCATTGTGCACATAGACGCAGCATCCAGCTTTGGATCGAAAATGAGGATAGAGAAAGTAGGATGGAACAGAAAAAGGGGCTACTGTCAGTTGCCTCAGACACCTGAGTTTCAGTGAGCAAAAGAAGCGGAGGTATAGAAGAGGAGAGGTGGTGTTCTACAGATTGTAAATTAGATCTTAGATAGTGAATGTTGCAGAAGTTAATGAAGAAAAAGTTGAGGGGGGTGTCAAGACACTTAGGGTCGTCGACAGAAAGGCAGTCCGACCTGGGGACATTTATGGTCCCCTCCCAAGATGGGGACTACGAGGCTGGTGTAGGAGTCGCCATGATCATTTTAAAATTTTTGAGTTAAGGGTGTGTGTGTTATTAGGTGCTTGTAGTTTTGTGTGGAGGAAGAGAGTTGTCTTTAGAGGGCAGACTGTGACTGCCCCCATGCGTTGTGAGACACAAAGGGAAACGTTCAGTGAGGTCACAGCTAGGTTTAACGATAAGTTCACAGCACCCCTTGAACAGTGATTTAGACCTCACTACTACTACTACTACTACTACTACTACTACTGCTGCTGCAGCTGCTGCTGCTGCTACTGCTCATGCGGCTGCTGCTGTTATTATTACTACTACTTCTACTACTACTACTTTTATTGCTGCTGATGCAGCTGCTGCTGCTGCTGCTGCTGCTTCTGCTACTGCTACTGCTACTAATACTAGTACTACTACTACTACTACTACTACTACTACTACTATTACTACTACTACTACTACCACTATTACTACTACTACTGCTACTACTACTACTTCTACTTCTACTGCTGCTGCTGCTTTTACTGCTACTGCTGCTGCTGCTGCTATTACTACTACTACTACTACTACTGCTACTACTAATATTACTACTACTACTGCTACTACTACTACTACTACTACTACTACTACTACTACTACTACTACTACTACTGCTACTACTACTACTACTACTACTACTACTTCTACTGCTGCCGATGCAGCTGCTGCTGGTACTGCTGCTGCTGCTACTACTACTACTACTACTACTACTACTACTACTACTACTACTACTACTACTACTACTACTACTACTATTACTACTACTACTAGAAATACTGCCACTATTACTGTTACCATTACCACTTTCACTATTACCATCTTCACCAAGGCCACAGGAACAACAAAAAAATGACAATACTTACATCTATCTTCCACGTAATGTGGGAAAGACAACTACGCATTTTCGTCGCCACATTATGAATGGTACACACACACACACACACACACACACACACACTACCACAATCGCAAAATACTAGTTCATGTTTCATCAAATAAGACTAATGGAATGTTGTTGTTTAATTTAGCCCATAAAAGATTGTGTGTGTGTGTGTGTGTGTGTGTGTGTGTGTGTGTGTGTGTGTGTGTGTGTGTGTATTGCGTTGTGTTGTGTTGTGCTGTGTGTGTGAGTGTGTGTATGTGTGTGTGTGGTGTGTGTGTGTGTGTGTGTGTGTGTGTGTGTGTGTGTGTGTGTGTGTGTGTGTGTGTGTGTGTGTGTGTGTGTGTGTGTGTGTGTTGTGTTATGTTGTGTTGTGTTGTGTGTGTGTGTGTGTGTGTGTGTGTGTGTGTGTGTGTGTGTTGTGTTATGTTGTGTTGTGTGTGTGTGTGTGTGTGTGTTGTGTTGTGTTGTGTTGTGTTGTGTGTGTGTGTGTGTGTGTGTGTGTGTGTGTGTGTGTGTGTGTGTGTGTTGTGTTAGGTTGTGTTTTGTGTGTGTTTTGTGTGTGTGTGTGTGTGTGTGTGTGTGTGTGTGTGTGTGTGTGTGTGTGTGTGTGTGTGTGTGTGTGTGTGTGTGTGTGTGTGTGAGTGCGTGTGTGTGTATGTGTGTTCGGTCTGTTCGTTCGCAAAAAAAGAAATGCATTGAGTTAGTCTTGTATTCCTTATTTGAATACACACACACACACACACACAGAGAGAGAGAGAGAGAGAGAGAGAGAGAGAGAGAGAGAGAGAGAGAGAGAGAGAGAGAGAGAGAGAGAGAGAGAGTTGGGGGGGAAGGAAGAAGGATGTCAACAGTGTATAAGGTGATTATAGATATCAAATCTAGAAGAGGAAGAAGAGGCGGAAGAGGAGGAGAACGAAGAAGAGGAGGAAAATGAGGAGGAGGAGGAGGAGGAGGAGGAGGAATACATAGGAATACATAGGAAAGACGAGTGACAGGAGGCTTTGCGACCTATGACGAGGTCACTCGTTCACTATACTACATCTATAATAAGCTATATACTTAGCAGGAGGCAAGGATAGAACAGGAGAGGCTCCTCCCCATCCACCACTGCCTCTGGCGTTACTCGGCAAGAAATAAAACGAAAAGTTCATCCCGAATGGTGAGAAGAACAATCGGGGAAATTTATATAGGAAACATGGGAGAAAGAAGAGATCTACCGTAACTACTACTATCACTACAAAAAAAAAAAAATCGGAGTCCATTTTCTTTATAAAACTTATATAATTTACTTTTGAAGGTAGCCACCGTATTGACTTGCACTACAGACGCTGGTAATTTGTTCCAACGTTCAACTACTCTTACGTTAAAAAAGTTTCTTCGCAAATCAGTATTACATCGATACCCTTTAAGTTTCGAGCCGTTATTTCTTGTTACTGATTGCGAAAGCTCAAAGAGATTCTTGTAATCTATCTTATCTATATTCTTTAGTATTTTAAACATTTGGATGAGGTCACCTCGGACGCGACGATCTCTAAGGGAAAACATATCTAATCTTTTTAGACGTTTTTAGACAGACCACGTATTCCTGGGATTAGTTTGGTTGCTCTTTTTTCCACGCTCTCCAATTTCTTAATGTCTTTTTGATAGCGTGGAGACCAGAACTGAACCGCATATTCCAAATGCTGTCTCACTAATGACGTATATAGACGCGTTATGACTTCAGGTGTCTTACAATCAAAATTACGCGCAATAAATCCCAAGACAGTGTTTGCTTTACGACTCGCGACCGAGCACTGCGTTGCACATTTCAAGTCATTTGACTTAAAATGTCATTCAAGTCATTCAACAACAACAGAGTTGAGAATTTTGCTCAAGAAACAACTCAAGAACGAAGGCATTTCCACAGCCAGAACACGTGTAACGGGTAGCCTTTGGCATTATGAAAACCAAAACAAAGTGATACAAAAACAAAGACACTCAAAAAAACTGTGAATTGATCTGAAATACCTGCATTAGTCCAGTGATTAATGCAGGTAGAAAAAGGGTCGAGTGGCCCGAAGGATTAAGGGTTAAGTCAGGTCACGGGTACCTGGGTCAGCGGGGTGATGCTGTTCCCCTGGGAATTTCCAGTTTGCAACGAGAAAGTAGGAGGAGGAAGAGGAGGAGAAGGAGGAGGAGGAGGGGGAAGAGGAGGAGGAGGGGGAGGAGTAGGAGGAGGAGGACTTAGAGAGGAACACATGTCACCTGGCAGCACACAATTCCACCCATCATTGGTTCATTAAGAGGGAAGTGATTACCGGACGATCGTAATTTGATCAGCATGATGTTGCCTTCCGCTAGGTTCCCCATACAATAAATCTTAATATTTCACAAAAGTACCACTAACGATAAACACAAACTCAGTTATAATAGTCTCTGGTTTAAACCATATGAAGGTCAAAAATAATAGGAAGAAGTAAAATCCCTAGAAGCAATATTTAGTCATTTTTCTCTTCCTTGGTGCAATGTGGAAAGGGATGCGAGGTGGCGCGGAAACTCAATCAGCTTTTATAGAAAGGTTCTATGTTTACATCAGAGCACAAAGAGCAGAGGAAAGATTACAAGAAAGAAAGGAAAGACTGAAAAGAATTTAGAGGGTCATACAACTGTTAACTACTTAGAAAAAAGTTATTATAATATGTTATGTCAGTCTTTAACCCTTTAACTGAGAATGACACTTTAGTTATTATGATAGCCCTAATGAATTTTACAGATAAAATATCCACGAACAGTATAAAAACTTAACTGAATGCTGGGTGACGAATTTTTCTTATCTTAAAAAGCATAATCTAATCTTGCTCAAGACCCTTACAGTATCAAGCTGGGAAATCACAACAGTCACTGGGTTAAGAAGGACTGACGCAGGGACCTCAGCAGACCACAGTTGTTGGGTCTTGTGTGCGGAAGTGTCCGTCTGTGAGGAAGTGTACCTTGTGCTCCACATTCCTCTGCTATCTTCCCTCAAACTCGTGTATGTGAGTGCAAATAACGCATCATTAATAGTCCTATAATCAATTATTTATCGAACATTTGAAACTTCCTGTAAGTCTATGTTTTCCTTACAGCCAAAATTGTAGGAAACTTTTTTTTTTACTGATAAGCATTACCACAATCACTATGCGTTATCAAATAATTCAGAAACACGACATTTTATATTGATTTTCGGAACGGACATGAGCATCATCACATCAGAGGTGAGGGGCCGACATACTTTGACCAATAAATTAGTAATGAACATTCTTCACTGAAATATTACCAGGGACAGCGTGAGTTATTCCTTTCTCTACACTTTACTTTACAAAAAGTGAAAGTGTAGGATCCATATAGTGCTGAACTGTGCAAGTTGGAGGTACTTGTAGGTTTCAAATATTCGATAAATAATAGATTATAAGACTACTGATGATGCGTTATACACATTCATAATAACTGTTGATAATCGTGCTTGCTCTAATTGCGATATCAGCCTCATAGACTCCTCCATACACGAGTTTGAGCAAAGAAAACAGAGGCGTGTGGAGCACAAGGTACACTTCAGCACAGACAAACACTTGTGCACACGACACCGCCAAAGGTGACGCGCCACAAACCAGCGAGACTTACTAGTGGGGGAGGGTGCAGGGGAATTACGAATCTCGAGCATAACTTCGTTTCCAGACAACAACCAATTCCTCGCGGCGTTACCGAACTAAAGTTTGAAATGTGATTCATGTTACAATCTGCTGTTTTCTTATTATTACCTGTAGCGCTCAGGTGTGTGTGTGTGTGTGTGTGTGTGTGTGTGTGTGTGTGTGTGTGTGTGTGTGTGTGTGTGTGTGTGTGTGTGTGTGTGTGTGTGTGTGTGTGTGTGTGTGTGTGTGTGTGTGTGTTAGGAGACTAGCCAAAGGCGAAAAAAAAAAAAAAGCTGTATTCATATTCGCAGTCTCAGGTCAGGGTTCCTAGTGAGCAGACGTGTTTAGTGAGCAGTGACCTGACGCTAATATAGCTGGCTGTAGACATGGCGCCTTGTGTTGCTGAGTCGTCTGGTTGTGTTAGTTCCCCTGTTCTCGAGGCCTTCGTTGCGAAGGTGTCAGAGGTGGAGGCTGAGTTCCATCGAAGGATCTCGGAGGTGCAGGCTGAGTTTCGTGAGAGGATCTCAGACCTGCAGGCTGAGTTCTATGAGAGGAGCTCAGCACCTGTGGGAGGGTCGTGCCCCACCGTCTCCTTACCTAGTAAGGCGACGGAGGAGCAGTGGTCGGTTGTGTGCAGGGGAGCCAAGAGGGTGAAGGTCCTCAGGGCACCTTGCGTGGAGACGAAGAATCCCTTCAATGTGCTGGAGGAAGGGAAGGAGAAGGAGGTGGACAGGGCGGGAGGAGGCAAGAAGGAGGGGGCAGATGCAGTTACCCTGCCCCAAGGTAGAGTGCTTGTGTTTGGTGATAGTCAGGTTAGGCACTTAGATAGTGCGTTCTGTGCTAGGGATAGGAAGCGTAGGTCGAGGGTGTGTTTGCCGGGGGCCGGGATAGGAAAGGCAGCTGATAGGCTAGACACGTGCTTGGAAAAAGATGAGACCAAGCCCATTGTTTTTCTCAGTGCGGGAGGGAATGACCTTGGTAAGGTCAGGAGTGAGGAGCTTATCAGGAGGTTTCGACAGGCTTTGGACAGGATTAGGGACAAGAGAGGGATTCCCGTGGTATGTGGTGTCTTGCCGAGGAGGGGAGTTGGTGCTGAGTGGCTGTCCAGGGCTATTACAGTGAATCGCAGGCTCGCGAATCATTGTAGGAGTAATGGATGGACGTTCATCGACAACTGGGACCTTTTCTATGGCAGGGACACCTTGTACGCCAGGGGTGGAGTGCATTTGTCACGCCAGGGTGTTCGTGTTTTGGCCGAAACACTCGAGCGGGAGGTTACTGCACTCCAGCACTTTTTTTCGTTAGTCGGGAGGGAAGAAGGGGTAGTGAGAAGGCGAGGGGCAAAATAGTTAAATCTAGAAAAGTAGCTAGCTCAGGGATGGTGAGAAATAGCTTAAGTGTTTACTACACAAACTGTAGAAGTATTCTGAATAAAATAGACTTGCTTAGAGGAATAGCGAGCGTAGAGAAATTTGATATCATTGCTTTAACTGAAACTTGGTTAGATATGTCAGGAAAAGTATTTAATCCAGAGGTTAAGAGAGATGAGTATACAATGTTCTATAAAGATGGGAAAACAGGGAAAACAGGAGAGGAGGAGGTGTCGCGTTATACGTTAGGGACACATTGCAGTGTTGTATCAACAGTAGAATTAAAACAGATAACAAAGCAGAGTCGATATGGGTAGATATTAAAGAAGGATCGCAGTCAGTAGTACTAGGGGTAGTTTACAGACCACCGACCAGTACAGAGGAAATTAACACCTCACTGTGGCAGGAATTAAATAGAGCAGGCAGGTACAGTCAGGTATGTGTGGTAGGAGATTTTAATTTTAGGAATATCGACTGGAGTCTGATGGTGGGTAACAAGGAAGCAGAGGAATTTCTTAAGGTAATTCAGGATAATTTTTTAAAACAGGTAGTCGTAGAACCCACAAGGGGGAATAATATTCTAGATTTAATTCTTACTAGCAGGGAGGAAGCAGTCACGCAGGTAGAGGTTGGAGGACAGCTAGGTAACAGTGACCATAGGGAAATTAGGTACAATTTAGAATGGGAAGAAACAGTTAGAAACAAAAACACTAGTAAAATACCTGACTTTAGGAGAGTGGACTGGCAAAGGATGCGGGGTGAGGTCATGTCAGGGACGGAGTTCAGAGAGATAAGGCAGGATGAGAGAGGTGAGGTGAGGCGTGAGGGTGTAGGACAAGAGGAGGGAAGATGTGTCCGGAAGGGAGGAGGAAAGAGGAAGGGAGGAGCTAGGTGTGAGTATGTTGGAATGTCAGGTCATGCTGAAATGAGAGAGGTGAGGTCGAGGCGAGTAGATGAGGAAGAGGAGAGGATGGTAGGGGACGAGATGAGGGGACTAGATGAAGTAAATGTAGATGAATTGTATAAATATTTCGTAGATAAAGTTCATACAGGTCAGTTAGCAAATATCCCGTATGGAACAATAAGATCACAAAAAAAATGACCCTAAACGGATGACTGCTAGGTTAAAGCATTATATAGGGCGTAAGAGAAGTATATATAAGAGATTAAGGGCAGGTGAGGAAGTTTTAAGGACACAATATAATTAATTAATTAGAACAGTCAGGAAGTTAACGAGGAAAGCTAAAGACAATTATGAATGAAAGGTAGCCAGCCAGGCGAAGACGGACCCCAAGGGATTTTATCAGGTATACAGGACGAAGAATAAGGATACTGTAGGTCCATTAAAGGCAGCAGATGGGGAGCTGGTTAGTTCTGGGGAGGAGATTAGTAAACTTCTGAATGATTATTTTTTAACTGTCTTCACCCAGGAAAACATGCAGGATATGCCAGATAGTGAACAGGTGTTTAGAGCAGATGAGAATGAGAAGCTGACAGATATTTCCATAACTAGGGAGATAGTGGAACAGGAGATAGATAGGCTAAAAATGTTCAAGTCACCAGGACCTGATGAAATATACTCCAGAGTACTTAAGGAATGTAAAGAGATTATTAGTGAGCCGTTAGTTTCTGTCTTTAGGAAATCACTGGAGTCGGGTGAGGTACCAGTAATGTGGAGGCAGGCTAATGTAGTACCCATCTTTAAGAAAGGAGATAAAACTTTAGCGTCTAATTATAGACCTGTCAGCTTAACTTCAGTTGTAGGTAAAATGTTAGAGTCAATAATAGCGAGGAACATTAAGGAACATTTAGACAAACATAACTTGATCAATCAGTCACAGCATGGCTTCACGAAGGGGAAGTCTTGCCTGACAAACTTGTTAAGTTTTTACAGTAAGGTGTACGAGGCAGTAGATAATGGTGATAGTTATGATATCTTATATCATAACTAGCATAACTTATATATGTTAGGACACACGGGATAGATGGGAAGGTTTTAGGCTGGATAGGGTCATGGCTTAGTGACAGGCGACAGAGAGTGGTAATAAACGGCTCGAAATCCGAGTGGGGTCATGTAATTAGTGTGGTGCCACAGGGATCAGTATTAGGGCCATTGTTATTTCTAATGTATATCAATGACTTGGATAGTGAAATTAGTAGTGATGTTAGTAAATTTGCGGATGACACAAAGATAGGTAGATTAATTAGGTCAGAATCGGATGCCATCGCCTTGCAGGCAGACTTAGATAGAATGAATGAATGGACGGATAGATGGCAAATGCAATTCAATATAAATAAATGCAAAGTGCTTAGCGTAGGTAGAGGAAACCCACACAATAGGTACACATTAGACAACCGTACAGGGTACGAGAAAGATTTAGGAGTTATAGTTAGCTCTGAACTCCGTCTAGGGAAACAATGCATAGAAACCAGAAACAAGGCAAATAGTGTACTAGGATTCATTTTTAGGAGTGTTAAAAGTAGAAGGCCGGGAGTAATATTAAAGTTATACTTGGCGCTGGTCAGACCTCATCTAGACTACGCGGTGCAGTTCTGGTCCCCACATTACAGGAAAGATATAGGTCTATTAGAATCAGTACAGAGGTGAATGACTAAAAGGACACAGGGGATGAGGAGTATCCCTTACGAGACGAGGTTGAAGCTGTTAAATTTACATACTTTAGAGAGACGTAGGTTAAGAGGGGACCTGATAGAAGTCTGTAAGTGGTATAAGGGTTATAACAAGGGAGATGTAAGCAAAATTCTTAGGATCAGCAACCAGGGTAGAACAAGAAATAACGGGTTCAAGCTTGAAAAATTTAGCTTTAGGAAGGAGATAGGAAAAAATTGGTTCTCAAATAGAGTGGTAGATGAATGGAACGGACTCAATAATCATGTAGTTAGTGCTAGGACACTAGAGAGGTTTAAGAGAAGATTAGACAAGTTTATGCATGGGGATAGCAGATGGAAATAGGTAGGTGTGTTTCATACAGGGACTGCCACGTGTAAGCCTGGTCGCTTCTTGCAGCTTCCCTTATTTCTTATGTTCTTATGTCGTTCTCTTGAAAGAGACAAGGAAAATCGAGAGATATGCCAGTTTAGTTTCTGAGTTGTCTTAAAACATATCCTTTTCTCTTTCAAGAGAACGACATTATGAATAGAGCTTTTTTTTCGTCTTTGGCGAAAATATATATATATATATATATATATATATATATATATATATATATATATATATATATATATATATATATATATATATATATATATATATATATATATATATATATATATATATATATATATATATATATATATATATATATATATATATATATATATATATATATATATATCGAGAGATATGCCAGTTTAGTTTCTGAGTTGTCTTAAAACATTTCTTTTTTCTTCGTAATGCAAGTTTAACTTTGACTATATATTGACTTTTAACTATATATATATATATATATATATATATATATATATATATATATATATATATATATATATATATATATATATATATATATATATATATATATATATATATATATATATATATATATATATATATATATATAGTGTCTTGACACCCCCCTCAACTTTTTCTTCATTAACTTCTGCAACATTCGCGGTCTAAGATCTAATTTTCAATCTGTAGAACACCACCTCTCCTCTTCTAAACCTCATCTTCTTTTCCTCACTGAAACTCAGGTGTCTGAGGCAACTGACAGTAGCCCCTTTTCTGTTCCCTCCTACTTTCTCTATCCTCATTTTCGATCCAAAGCTGGATGCTGCGTTTATGTGCGCAATGACTTAACCTGCTCTCGTGCCCACGCTCTTGAATCTTCCGAGTTTTCCACCATCTGGCTACGACTACAGAGTCATTCTCATACTAAATTTATCTGTGCTGTATACCTCTCTCCTAACTCCTCTGACTATAAGAAATTCTTTGACTACTTAACTTCCAAAGTGGAGCACATTCTGACCCTCTTCCCTTTTGCAGAGATCTCCATTCTTGGAGACTTCAATGTTCACCACCAGCTTTGGCTTTCCTCTCCCTTCACTGACCATTCTGGTGAACTAGCCTACAACTTTGCTATCCTCCATGACCTAGAGCAATTGGTGCAACACCCTACTCGTATTCCTGACCGTCTTGGAGATACGCCCAACATTCTTGACCTTTTCCTGACCTCTAATCCTTCTGCTTATGCTGTCACCCTTTCTTCTCCGTTGGGCTCCTCCGATCACAATCTCATATCTTTATCTTGTCCTATCACTCCAATCCCTCCTCAGGATCCCCCTAAGCGAAGGTGCCTCTGGCGTTTTGCCTCTGCTAGTTGGGGGGACCTGAGGCAGTATTTTGCTGATTTTCCTTGGAATGACTACTGCTTCCGTGTCAGAGACCCGTCTTTGTGTGCTGAGCGCATAACAGAGGTGATAGTGTCTGGCATGGAGGCGTACATTCCTCACTCTTTTTCTCGTCCTAAACCTTCTAAACCTTGGTTTAACACAGCTTGTTCTCGTGCTATACATGATAGAGAGGTGGCCCACAAAAGGTACTTAAGCCTTCCTTCACCAGAATCTCATTATATTTCTGCCCGGAACCATGCCAAGTCTGTTCTCCAACTAGCCAAAAACTCCTTCATTAACAGAAAATGTCAAAACCTTTCAAGATCTAACTCCCCTCGTGATTTCTGCCATCTAGCCAAAAATATCTCCAATAACTTTGCTTCTTCTTCTTTCCCTCCTCTACTTCAACCAGATGGCACCACTGCTATCACATCTATTTCTAAAGCTGAACTCTTTGCTCAAACCTTTGCTAAAAACTCTACCTTGGACGATTCTGGGCTTGTTCCTCCCTCTCCTCCACCCTCTGACTACTTCATGCCTCGTATTAAAATTCTTCGTAATGATGTTTTCCATGCCCTCGCTGGCCTAAACCCTCAGAAGGCTTATGGACCTGATGGGGTCCCTCCTATTGTTCTCCGAAACTGTGCCTCCGTGCTTGCACCTTGCCTAGTCAAACTCTTTCAGCTATGTCTGTCAACATCTACCTTTCCTTCTTGCTGGAAGTTTGCCTACATTCAACCTGTTCCTAAAAAGGGTGACCGCTCTAATCCCTCAAACTACCGTCCTATTGCTTTAATTTCCTGCTTATCTAAAGTTTTTGAATCTATCCTCAACAGGAAGATTCTTAAACATCTATCACTTCACAACCTTCTATCTGATCGCCAGTATGGGTTCCGTCAAGGCCGCTCTACTGGTGATCTTCTGGCTTTCCTTACTGAGTCTTGGTTATCCTCTTTTAGAGACTTTGGTGAAACTTTTGCTGTTGCCTTGGACATATCAAAAGCCTTTGATAGAGTCTGGCACAAAGCTTTGATTTCCAAACTACCCTCCTACGGTTTCTATCCTTCTCTCTGTAACTTCATCTCAAGTTTCCTTTCTGACCGTTCTATTGCTGCTGTGGTAGACGGTCACTGTTCTTCTCCTAAATCTATTAACAGTGGTGTTCCTCAGGGTTCTGTCCTGTCACCCACTCTCTTCTTATTATTCATTAATGATCTTCTAAACCAAACTTCTTGTCCTATCCACTCCTATGCTGATGATACCACCCTGCACTTTTCCACGTCTTTTCATAGACGTCCAACCCTTCAGGAGGTAAACATATCACGCAGGGAAGCCACAGAACGCCTGACTTCTGATCTTTCTAAAATTTCTGATTGGGGCAGAGCAAACTTGGTATTGTTCAATGCCTCAAAAACTCAATTCCTTCATCTATCAACTCGACACAATCTTCCAGACAACTATCCCCTCTTCTTCAATGACACTCAACTGTCCCCCTCTTCTACACTGAACATCCTCGGTCTGTCCTTTACTTATAATCTGAACTGGAAACTTCACATCTCATCTCTAGCTAAAACAGCTTCTATGAAGTTAGGTGTTCTGAGACGTCTCCGCCAGTTTTTCTCACCCCCCCAGCTGCTAACTCTGTACAAGGGCCTTATCCGTCCATGTATGGAGTATGCTTCACATGTCTGGGGGGGTTCCACTCATACTGCTGTTCTAGACAGGGTGGAATCAAAAGCTTTTCGTCTCATCAACTCCTCTCCTCTAACTGACTGTCTTCAGCCTCTCTCTCACCGCCGCAATGTTGCATCTCTAGCTGTCTTCTACCGCTATTTTCATGCTAACTGCTCTTCTGATCTTGCTAACTGCATGCCTCCCCTCCTTCCGCGGCCTCGCTGCACAAGACTTTCTTCTTTCTCTCACTCCTATTCTGTCCACCTCTCTAACGCAAGAGTTAACCAGTATTCTCAATCATTCATCCCTTTCTCTGGTAAACTCTGGAACTCCTTGCCTGCTTCTGTATTTCCACCTTCCTATGACTTGAATTCCTTCAAGAGGGAGGTTTCAAGACACTTATCCACCAATTTTTGACCACTGCTTTGACCCTTTTAGGGACTGGCATTTCAGTGGGCATTTTTTTTTATTAGATTTTTGTTGCCCTTGGCCAGTATCCTTCCTACATAAAAAAATAAAATAAAAATATATATATATATATATATATATATATATATATATATATATATATATATATATATATATATATATATATATATATATATATATATATATATATATATATATATATATATATATATATATATATATATATATATATATATATATATATATATATATATATATATATATATATATATATATATATTGAAAACATAAAATATATATGCGTAGGTATTAGCTCACTCAGAAATTAGTCCTCAAATGGAGTACTGGATGAATGAAATAAACTCGGTAATTGGGCAGTTAGTGCCGAGTCATCAGAGAGCATTAAAAGATCAGACAAATTTAAGGATGGGAATAGTAGGAGGAAATGAGTGGGTATATTTTAAATAAGAACTATTGCGTGTAAGCCTGATAGTTTTTTGTACAGCTTACCTCATGTTTCTGTGGTCTCACTTTGTGTACAACGTGGCACAAACCATCCCACGAGGAGATGCTCACTAACACCTACGCTGCCTTTACTCCCTCTTACTAATTCTCACAGCCTGTCACCTGTAATTGTGCAGTATTTGATCATCTTTCCTTTACCTCTTATTTTCATCTACTAAACAAGAAGCACTCACAGCCAGGCTTTCACACGTGACACCTGGTGCTGATGTAATGCATGTGTTGCACTAACGAACATCAAGTGACAGCTACACCTGAATCTTTTCTTGCCATGGACTTAGTGAAATGTTGAGACTCGAAGCTTTTATTTGATGCTTAATTAAGCCTTCAAACAAAGGCAAGAGTGTAAATAAGGTAATGCTATCCCTATACTGCACTGTGACTAGCCTGCTGGAAAGGTGAAGCAAGCATTGTAATGCCACAGTACTACACTGTGCTTCTTACCTGCTGGAAGGGTGAGGCAAGCACTGTAATGCCCCTGTACTGCACTGTGACTAGCCTGCTGGAAGGGTGAGGCAAGCATTGTGAAGACCCTGTACTGCATTGTGACTAGCCTGCTGGAAGGGTAAGGCAAGCACTGTGATGCCCCTGTACTTCACTGAACTTCTTGCCTGCTGGAAGGGTGAGGCAAGTACTTTAATGCTCCTGTACTAGATTCATTTTATGCAATCAACCATGTATCATTAGAAGGAGGAGGCAGTAGACACCTGCCGAAAGGATAATTACTCCCAGCGAGATCTAAAGCACTGTTCAGGGGGTGCTGTGAACTTATCATTAAACCCAGCTGTGACGTCACTGAACGTTTCCCTTTGTGTCTCACAACAAAAGGGGGCAGTCACAGCCTGCCCTCTAAAGACAACTCTCTTCCTCCACACAAAACTACAAGCACCTAATAACACACACACACCCTTCATTCAAAAATTTCAAAATCATCATGGCGACTCCTACACCAGCCTCGGAGACTCCATCTGGGGAGGGACCATAAATGTCCCCAGGTCGGACTGCCTTTCTGTCGACGATCCTAAGTGTCTTGACACCCCCGTCAACTTTTCCTTCATTAACTTCTGCAACATTCGCAGTCTAAGATCTAATTTACAATCTGTAGAACACCACCTCTCCTCTTCTAAACCTCATCTTCTTTTCCTCACTGAAACTCAAGTGTCTGAGGCAACTGACATTATCCCCTTTTCTGTTCCCTCCTACTTTCTCTATCCTCATTTTCGATCCAAAGCTAGATGTTGCGCTTATGTGCGCAATGACATAACCTGCTCTCGTGCCGACGCTCTTGAATCTTCCGAGTTTTCCACCATCTGCCTACGACTACAGAGTCACTTCAAACAAAATTTGTCTGTGCTGTATACAGCACAGAGGTGAGTATACATCTCACCTAACTCCTCTGACTATAAAAAAATTATTTGACTACTTAACTTCCAAAGTGGAGCACATTCTGACCCTTTTCCCTTTTACAGAGATCTCCATTCTTGGAGACTTCAATGTTCACCACCAGCTTTTGTTTTCCTCTTCCTTCACTGACCATCCTGGTGAACAAGCCTTCAACTTTTCTATCCTCCACGACCTAGAGCAATTGGTGCAACACCCTACTCGTATTCCTGACCGTCTTCCAGATACGTCCAAAATTCTTGACCTTTTCCTGACCTCTAATCCTTCTGCTTATGCTGTCACCCTTTCTTCTCCATTGGGCTTCTCCGATCACAATCTACCTTTCCTTCTTGCTTGAAGTTTGTCTACATTCAGCCTGTTTCTAAAAAGGGTGACCGTTCTAATCCCACAAACTACCGTCCTATTGCTTTAATTTCCTTCCTATCTATTTTTTTTTTTTTAATCTATCCTCAACAGGAAGATTCTTAAACATCTGTCACTTCACAACCTTCTATCTGATCGCCAGTATGGGTTCCGTCAAGGCCGCTCTACTGGTGATCTTCTGGCTTTCCTTACTGAGTCTTGGTCATCCTCTTTTAGAGATTTTGATAAAACTTTTGCTGTTGCCTTGGTCATATCGAAAGCTTTTGATAGAGTCTGGGACAAAGCTTGGACATATCAAAGCTATATATATATATATATATATATATATATATATATATATATATATATATATATATATATATATATATATATATATATATATATATATATATATATATATATATATATATATATATATATATATATATATATATATATATATATATATATATATATATATATATATATATATATATATATATATATATATATATATATATATATATATATATATATACGAGTATATATATATATATATATATATATATATATATATAGTATCTTCCTCCCTCTCTCTCTCCCTCTCTCTCTCACTCCCTCTCTCTCTCTCTCTCTCTCTCTCTCTCTCTCTCTCTCTCTCTCTCTCTCTCTCTACAACAACAATAACAACAACAACAACAACAACAACAACAACAACAACAATACCAACAACGACAACACCACTATCACTACCACCACTAACAATAACAACACTAACAACAACAACAACAACAACAACAACAACAACAACAACAACAACAACAAAAACAACAACACTAGCACCACCACCACCAACGGCAACAACAACACCACCTACACCACCAACAGCACCACCACCAACACTCACTATACGAGGATGAGTCGCGCGGACTTACAACTCTTCTCCTTTCGCTTCTGCTTCTTTGCTCCAGTGTCAGTAAGAAGAAGAAGAAGAAGAAGAAGAAGAAGAAGAAGAAGAAGAAGAAGAAGAAGAAGAAGAAGAAGAAGAAAAGAAGAAGAAGAAGAAGAAGAAAAAGAAGAAGAAGAAGAAGAAGAAGAAGAAGAAGAAGAAGAAGAAGAAGAAGAAGAAGAAGAGGAAGAAAAAGAAAAAGAAGAAGAAGAAGAAGAAGAAGAAGAAGAAGAAGAAGAAGAAGAAGAAGAAGAAGAAGAAGAAGAAGAAGAAGAAGAAGAAGAGCAAGAGGAAGAGGAAGAGGAAGAAGAAGAAGAAGAAGACGAAGAAGAAGAAGAAGAACTGGCGGACACATCTCAGAACACCTAGTTTCATAGAAGCTGTTTTAGCTAGAGATGATATGTGAAGTTTCCAGTTCAGATTATAAGTAAAGGATAGACCGAGGATGTTCAGTATAGAGGAAGGGGACAGTTGAGTGTCATTAAAGAAGAGGGGATAGTTGTCTGGAAGATTGTGTCGAGATGATAGATGGAGGAATTTTGTTTTTGAGGCATTGAACAATACCAAGTTTGCTCTGTCCCAATTAGAAATTTGAGAAATATCAGAAGTCAGGTGTTCTGTGACTTCCCTTCGTGAAATATTTACTTCCTGATGGGTTAGACGTCTATGGAAAGACGTGGTAAAGTGCAAGGTAATATCATTAGCGTAGGAGTGGACAGGACAAGAAGTTTGGTTTAGAAGGCCATTGATGAATAATAAGAAGAGAATAGATGACAGGACAGAACCCTGAGGAACACCACTGTTAATAGATTTTGGAGAAAAACAATGACCGTCTATCACAGCAGCAATAAAATGGTCAGAAAGGAAACTTGAGAAGAAGTTACAGAGATAAGAATAGAAGTCTTAGGAGGATAGTTTGGAAATCAAAGCTTCGTACCAGACTATCAAAAGCTTTTGATATATCCAAGGCAACAGCAAAAGTTTCACCAAAATCTCTAAAAGAAGATGACCAAGACTCAGTAAGGAAAGGCAGAAAATCCCCAGTAGAGCGGCCTTGACGGAACCCATAATAGCTATCAGATAGAAGTTTGTGAAGTGATAGAAGTTTAAGAATTTTCCTGCTGAGGAGAGATTCAAAAACTTTATGTTGGCAAGAAATTAAAGCAATAGGACGGTAGTTTGAGGGATTAAAATGGTCACCATTTTTAGGAACAAGCTGAATGTAAGTAAACTTCCAGCAAGAAGGAAAGGTAGCTGTTGACAGACATAGTTGAAAGAGTTTGACTAGGCAAGGTGCAGACACGGAGGCAGTTTCGGAGAAAAGCAAAAGGGACCCCATCAAGTCCATAAGCGGTCCGAGGGTTTAGGCCAACGAGGGCATGGAAAACATCATTGCGAAGAATTTTAATAGGTAACATGTAGTAGTCAGACGGTGGAGGAGAGGGAAGAACAAGCCCACAATCGTCCAAGGTAGAGTCTCTAGCGAGGGTATCAGCAAAGAGTTCAGCTTTAGAAATAGATATGATAGCAGTGGTGCCATCTGGTTGAAATAAAGGAGGGAAAAAAGAAGAAGCAAAGTTATTGAAGATGTTTTTGGCTAGAAGCCAGAAGTCACGAGGGGAGTTAGATCTTGAAAGGTTTTGACACTTTCTGTTAATGAAGGAATTTTTGGCTAGTTGGAGAACAGACTTGGCATGGTTCCGGGCAGAAATATAATGTGAATGAGATTCTGGTGATGAAAGGCTTAAGTATCTTTTGTGGGCTACCTCTCTATCATGTATAGCACGAAAACAAGCTGTGTTAAACCAAGGTTTGGAAGGTTTAGATCAAGAAAAAGAATGAGGAATGTACGCCTCCATGCAAGACACCGTCACCTCTGTTATGCGCTCGGCACACAGAGACGGGTCTCTGAAACGGAAACAGTAGTCATTCCAAGGAAAATCAGCAAAATACCTCCTCATGTCCCCCCATGTAGCAGAGGCAAAACGCCAGAGGCACCTTCGCTTCGTGGGATCCTGAGGAAGGATTGGAGGAAGATACAGATATGAGATTGGGATCGGAGGAACTCAACGGAGAAGAGAGGGTGACAGCATAAGCAGAAGGATTAGAGGTCAGGAAAAGGTCTGTTTCTTTCAGCCTCTCATATCACTATCCATGCCTCCTTCCTTTCCGCCAGAAACAAGTTGTTGCCGCCCTCCTCCGTCTTTCACCCTCCCTCCTCACGGTACGCCCACTTTGTTCATCAATACACACTTAATGGGTGCAACCTCCTTCACCCGCACTGATTTTCAAAAAAATGAGAGAGAGAGAGAGAGAGAGAGAGAGAGAGAGAGAGAGAGAGAGAGAGAGAGAGAGAGAGAGAGAGAGAGAGAGAGAGAGAGAGAGAGAGAGAGCCGGTTTTAATAATACTGTATTTCAGGAATTGAGGAGGTACTTTCCTGTTTTACCTTTCATTTCCCTTCCAGAGAAAGAAAACATTGAGGTAGTGTAGAGGAAACTTCCATCTTATTGCTTACTGTACTTAGGCTTATTCTTGTCTCCTTTAGGTACGGCCGCGAGACTTACTACCAGGAGGATGAGGAAAAGGAGAAGGGTGAACGAAAAAGATGCCCAAATGTACCAAAGTTGTTTGGATTAAAAAGTGAGAATATTAAAGAAAGCCTGAATAAGTGTGGTTTGAACACGCACACACACACACACACACACACACACACACACGTCTCGTCCATACGATTTTTCTCTCTCTCTCTCTCTCTCTCTCTCTCTCTCTCTCTCTCTCTCTCTCTCTCTCTCTCTCTCTCTCTCTCTCTCTCTCTCTCTCTCTCTGTTCCTCTTACACAAGTCCCATAGGAGGAGAAACCGATGAAAATAACTCGCGAGGTGGAGCAATACATGGGGACTATCAAACAGCTCGAGTCTCCTGGTCTACTGAGTTTAATAACAGCGGTGAACCCAAACATCTGTTTCGCCTGCCGACGTGGCAAACCCGCAGGCAACAATGACGTGTCAGGCACAGCTTATTTGTACACCGACCAATGACTAAACATATAATTTATTCCCAAATTAATGTAAATTCATATATAATAATAAATCAAATATCAACAGCCTTTAAAGTCTCAATACAAATAATCTTGGTAATCCCATTCTTCCTCATAAACCGAGTGAACCAAGTTCAAACCCCTGGCGTCAACATCATTCAAATCCCTGGCGCCAACATCTCCCTACCATAGGAGTACTTTTAATAACTCCTATCCTTACTCTCAACAACATGATCATATGACATCAGGATGTATAAATACAAACGTCTCACTAAGAGACAACTCAACCCTCACCCTGGGAAACAAATGATACAATAAAACAATAAACAATACCCAAAGGGACAATACTGATCATCAACCTAAATCTACAATACATCTCAAACCCTCAAATCTCTCGTATTCAGCCTCTGAGGAGGCTTTACAGTTCATCCTGTTCTAGACACATACGTTGACGACGGTGTCATGGAGTGAGCCTCATCAGAACCTTGAGCATATGCTGGGAAGGCATCTGTTGGTGGTAAGGGACTATGAGCTTCATCTGTTGTAGCATCCTCCCCTGCAGATGAAAGCTCCAAGTTATGCAGTTTTTGCACTGGCCCACTAATTACTCCCTTTGCAGTCTTAACTTTGACACTACGAATTATTCCATCCTTCCCAAGGAATAGCTCAACAACCACTCCAAGGGTCCATTGCAAACGAGGAGAGTTATCTTCCCGAACCAGCACAACAGATCCCTTCTCCAGTTTACATCTGGGTATGAAACCTGTAATGATGGGGGGTAAATTCAATAAATAGTCAGACACCCACACACTCCAAAACTTATCAAGTTGTTGTTGTCTCAGGCTTTCTCGCTCACATAGGTCCTTATGTGACATTTCAGGAACCTGGCAACCACCTTTTAAGCTCTCTGTGAAATCCAGCAGTGCGCCCAATTAAAAAATGCGAAGGTGTTTAAGGGCTTACATAATTAGGATAATCTGTGGCAAATGTTAAGGGTCTGGAATTTACACATGCCTCAGTTGCATGTAAGGTAGTCTCTAGCTCACATCTTGTTAAACATTTTATACCAAGAGTCTTTCTCAGAGTTAATTTAACAGTTCGGACTAATCTTTCCCACCAATCTCCCCACCATGGAGCATGGGGTACAACAAAGCACACACCCTTCACTCAAAAATTTTATAATGATCATGGCGACTCTTACACCAGCCTCGGAGTCCCCATCTGGGGAGGGGACCATAAATGTCCCCAGGTCGGACTGCCTTTCTGTCGAAGACCCTAAGTGTCTTGACACCCCCCTCAACTTTTTCTTCATTAACTTCTGCAACATTCGCGGTCTAAGATCTAATTTTCAATCTGTAGAACACCACCTCTCCTCTTCTAAACCTCATCTTATTTTCCTCACTGAAACTCAGGTGTCTGAGGCAACTGACAGTAGCCCCTTTTCTGTTCCCTCCTACTTTCTCTATCCTCATTTTCGCAATGACTTAACCTGCTCTCGTGCCCACGCTCTTGAATCTTCCGAGTTTTCCACCATCTGGTTACGACTACAGAGCCACTCTCAAACTAAATTTATCTGTGCTGTATACCTCTCACCTAACTCCTCTGACTATAAGAAATTCTTTGACTACTTAACTTCCAAAGTGGAGCCCATTCTGACCCTCTTCCCTTTTGCAGAGATCTCCATTCTTGGAGACTTCAATGTTGACCACCAGCTTTGGCTTTCCTCTCCCTTCACTGACCATCCTGGTGAACTAGCCTACAACTTTGCTATCCTCCATGACCTAGAGCAATTGGTGCAACACCCTACTCGTATTCCTGACCGTCTTGGAGATACGCCCAACATTCTTGACCTTTTCCTGACCTCTAATGCTTCTGATTATGCTGTCATCCTTTCTTATCCGTAGGACTCCTCCGATCACAATCTCATATCTTTATCTTTTCTTATCACTCCAATCTCTCCTCAGGATCCCCCTAAGAGAAGGTGCCTCTGGCGTTTTGCCTCTGCTAGTTGGGGGGACCTGAGGAGGTATTTTGCTGATTTTCCTTGGAATGACTACTGCTTCCGTGTCAGACACCCGTCTTTGTGTGCTGATCGCATATCAAAGGTGATAGTATCTGGCGTGGAAGCATACATTCCTCACTCTTTTTCTCCTAAACCTTTTAAACCTTGGTTTAACACAGCTTGTTCTCGTGCTATACATGATAGAGAGGTGGCCCAGAAAAGGTACTTAAGCCTTCCATCACCAGAATCTCATGCACTTTATATTTCTGCCTGGAACCATGCCAAGTCTGTTCTCCAACTAGCCAAAAACTCCTTCATTAACAGAAAATGTCAAAACCTTTCAAGATCTAACTCCCCTTGTGATTTCTGGCATCTAGCCAAAAATATCTCCAATAACTTTGCTTCTTCTTCTTTCCCTCCTCTATTTCAACTAGATGGCACCACTGTTATCACATCTATTTCTAAAGCTGAACTCTTTGCTCAAACCTTTGCTAAAAACTCTACCTTGGACGATTCTGGGCTTGTTCCTCCCTCTCCTCCACCCTCTGACTACTTCATGCCACCTATTAAAATTCTTCGCAATGATGTTCTCCATGCCTTCGCTGGCCTAAACCCTCGGAAGGCTTATGGACCTGATGGGATCCCTCCTATTGCTCTACGAAACTGTGCCTCCGTGCTTGCACCTTGCCTAGTCAAACTCTTTCAGCTCTGTCTGTCAACATCTACCTTTCCTTCTTGCTGGAAGTTTGCCTACATTTAACCTGTTCTTAAAAAGGGTGACCGTTTTAATCCCTCAAACTACCGTCCTGTTGCATTAATTTCCTGCCTATCTAAAGTTTTTGAATCTATCCTCAACAGGAAAATTCTTAAACATCTATCACTTCACAACCTTCTATCTGATCGCCAGTATGGGTTCCGTCAAGGCCGCTCTACTGGTGATCTGGCTTTCCTTACTGAGTCTTGGTCATCCTCTTTTAGAGATTTTGGTAAAACCTTTGCTGTTGCCTTGGACATCAAAAGCTTTTGATAGAGTCTGGCACAAAGCTTTGATTTCCAAACTACCCTCCTACGGTTTCTATCCTTCTCTCCGTAACTTCATCTCAAGTTTCCTTTCTGACCGTTCTATTGCTGCTGTGGTAGACGGTCAATGTTCTTCTCCTAAATCTATTAATAGTGGTGTTCCACAGGGTTCTGTCCTGTCACCCACTCTCTTCTTATTATTCATTAATGATCTTCTAAACCAAACTTCTTGTCCTATCCACTCCTACGCTGATGATACCACCCTGCACTTTTCCACGTCTTTTCATAGACGTCCAGCCCTTCAGAAGGTAAAAATATCACGCAGGGAAGCCACAGAACGCCTGACTTCTGATCTTTCTAAAATTTCTGATTGGGGCAGAGCAAACTTGGTATTGTTCAGTGCCTCAAAAACTCAATTCCTCCATCTATCAACTCGACACAACCTTCCAGACAACTATCCCCTCTTCTTCAATGACACTCAACTGTTCCCCTCTTTTACACTGAACATCCTCGGTCTGTCCTTTACATATAATCTGAACTGGAAACTTCACATCTCATCTCTAGCTAAAACAGCTTCTATGAAGTTAGGTGTTCTGAGACGTCTCCGCCAGTTTTTCTCACCCCCCCACCTGCTAACACTGTACAAGGGCCTTATCCGTCCATGTATGGAGTATGCTTCACATGTCTGGGGGGTTCCACTCATACTGCTCTTCTAGACAGGGTGGAATCAAAAGCTTTTCGTCTCATCAACTCCTCTCCTCTAACTGACTGTCTTCAGCCTCTCTCTCACCGCCGCAATGTTGCATATCGAGCTGTCTTCTACCGCTATTTTCATGCTAACTGCTCTTCTGATTTTGCTAACTGCATGCCTCCCCTCCTTCCGCGGCCTCGCTGCACAAGACTTTCTTCTTTCTCTCACCCTTATTCTGTCCACCTCTCTAACGCAAGAGTTAACCAGTATTCTCAGTCATTCATCCCTTTCTCTGGTAAACTCTGGAACTCCCTGCCTGCTTCTGTATTTCCACCTTCCTATGACTTGAATTCCTTCAAGACACTTATTCGGCAATGTTTGACCACTGCTACACTGAACATCCTCGGTCTGTCCCTTGTTTATAATTTGAACTGGAAACTTCACATCTCATCTCTAGCTAAAACAGGTTCTATGAAGTTAGGTGTTCTAAGACGTCTCCGCCATTTTTTTCTCACTGCCCCCCACCCCTCCAGCTGCTAACTCTCTACAAGTGCCTTATTCGTCCATGTATGTATGCTTCACATTTCTGGGGGGGTTCCACGCATACCGCTATTCTAGACAGGGTGGAATCAAAAAGATTTTCATTTCATCAATTCCTCTCCTCTAATTGACTGTCTTCAACCTCTCTCTCATCGCCGCAATGTTGCATCTCTAGCTGTCTTCTACCGCTATTTTCCTGCTAACTGCTCTTCTGATCATGCTAACTGCATGTCTCCCCTCCTCCCGCAGCTCCCTGCCTGATTCTGCATTTCCACCTTCCTATGACTTGAATTCCTTTAAGATGGAGGTTGAAAAACACTCATCCTTCAATTTTTTACCACCGCTTTGGACCCTTTTATGAAACTGCCATCTCAGTGTTTTTTGTTTTTTTTTGTTGCCCTTGGCTAGTGTCCCTCCGATATATATATATATATATATATATATATATATATATATATATATATATATATATATATATATATATATATATATATATATATATATATATATATATATATATATATATATATATATATTAAAAAAGACACACCTTCCTCCCCCAAAAAAATACAAGACCAAGTGGGTTTTTTGGGAGGTTTCTTTAAAGAAAATATTTATTATACCAAAATTTAGTTCTATAACATATTGATAAATAAGGTCTACATAAGTACATACAAATCAAGAACGGAAAATTAAGTAGTCAAGCCTGATCCGTTCATTTCCTGTAAAGCACAAGTTAACACAGGCTTTGTCCAACCGGACCAACCTGTATCATCATGACCTAAACAAGTGTCTGTCAACTGTCTTCGCAGTGATGTTTTTCATGGTCCCTCGTGTTGTTCTTCGAAACTGTGCGTCCGTGCTTGCACTTTAACTAGTCAAACTCTTCCAACTCCGTCTGTCATCATGTACCTTTCCTTCTTGCCGGAAGTTTGCCTAAACTCAGCCTGTTCCTTAAATGGGTGACCATTTTAATTCCTCAGATTATCATCCTATTCCTTTAATATCTTGCTTTCTAAAGTTTTAAATTTATCGTCAACAGGGGGATTCTTAAACATCTATCATTTCACAGCCTTCTATCTGATTGCCAGTATGGGTTCTGTCGAGGCCGCTCTACTGGTACTCTACTGGCTTTCCCTCTTTTAGGGAGTTTGGTGAAACTTTTGCTGTTGGCTTAGGCATATCAAAAAGCTTTTAATAGAGTCTGGCACAAAGTTTTGATTTTCAAACTACCTTCCTATGACTTCTATCTTTCTCTCAGTAACTTCTCAAGTTTCCTTTCTGGCCTTTCTCTTTCTGCTGTTGTAGACGGTCACTGTTCTTTTAAATCTATTAACAGTGGTGTTTCTGAGGATTCTGTCCTTTCATCTAGTTTCTTCCTGTTATTCTTTAATAATCTTCTAAACCAAACTTCTTGTCCTATTCACTCCTACGCTGATGATACCACCCTACACTTGTCCGCGTATTTTTCTAGGCGTCCAACCCTTCAGGAAGTAAAAATTTCTTGTAGGGAAGCCACAGAACGCCTGACTTCTGACCTCTGAAATTTCTGATTGAGGCAGAGCAAATTTAGTATTCAAAAACTCAATTTGTCCGTCTATCAACTCGACACAATTTTTCAGATGACTATCCCCTCTTCTTCATTGACACTCAAATGTCCTCTTCTACACTGAACAACCTCGGTCTGTCCTTTACTTATAATCTAAACTGAAAACTTCACATCCCATCTCTAGCTAACTTTGTACAGGGGCTTTATCCGTCCATAAATTGAGTATGCTTTACATGTATGGGGGATTTCACTCATACCGCTCTTTTAGACAGTGTGAAATCAAAAGCTTTTCGTTTTATCAACTCTCTTCTAAATTACTGTTTTCAACCTTTCTCATCTCTTACTCATCTCTTACTATCTTCTACCGTTATTTTCATGGCAACTGCTCTTTTTTGTCTTGCTAACTGCATACCTCCCCTCCTCTCGCTGCCTTGCTGCACTAGACTTTCTTCTTTTTTTTCATCCCTCTTTTGTCCACCATTCTAATGCAAACGTTAGCCAGTATTCTCAATCATTCTCTGGTAAATTCTGGAACTCCCTTCCTTCTCCTCTATTTCTTCCTCCCTATGATTTGAACTCTTAAAAGAGAGAGGTTTCAAGACACTTATTCTTTAATTTTTGACGAACGGCACCTCAGTGGACCGTTTTTTGTTATATATATATATATATATATATATATATATATATATATATATATATATATATATATATATATATATATATATATATATATATATATATATATATATATATATATATATATATATATATATATATATATATATATATATATATATATATATTTTTTTTTTGCTCTAGAGGCCTCCTACATGAAAAAAAATCAGATTTTTTTTTCACTCTAGATTACTTTTTATTTACTTATTTAAACTAATTTACATATAAATATGAAGAATGAAGGAAAATAAATAAAACACCTTTAAAACAATAAAACAACAAAAAATCAATAAAATAGAAAAGTCCAGTGGATTTTTTTTTCTGAACTTTTTTTTTTCTTTCAAACCCTGCTTTCACGTGTCTCCGAGGCCTCGAGTGCTAAACAGACACGCATAATCAACTCATCTTCCCTACAGATGTGTTGGTGAGTTACTTCCAAGCAATCCCACAGCTTCATGGTCATCAAGTAGCTGGTGCATTACACTGCCATTCCAGCTCCTGCTGCCAATGGAACCCAGTGCACTATGCCGGGTGCTCACCAACAACGAAAAGACTGGATCGAGTAAGTTGTCTAACCTCAGTGAATTTAGATGCACATTAACCAAAGTAATGACACCTGCAGCATATCAGACCTGATCTGCTATAGACTCAATGCCTCCATTGAGTCTAGGCTACAATACCTACTCAGCAGGTATACTTTGTTTTACATAAATTGTCATATCCCGCACACCTTCACCAGCAGGAAGAACAAAATGTTGGTGATTATGAAGAGGCACAAGGACAACATGCTGATCCAGAGCCTCCTGTGACGCAACCACATCGCTGTCATTGTGATGTACAATAGAGATCAGTCAATCGAGAATTTAGACTGTTCACATTTACATGTTTACATGTAAGTCTCATCGCATGCGTTCCTACTGCTGTACTGTTTACATTTTCCTCTTGATTAACTCATTCCCTTGATTCTCATCACCCAACAACATAGCTTTTTTGATAAGAAAATCATTCAACATACCAATAAGTGAAGTTATTTCTTCCTTAGGTCTCACCCTTGCGGTACTGTTGTTTGCTGCTCATGCTGCCTGTCGTCCTTGACACTTCTCTAACTTTGCGATTCTTTCTTGTAATTTCTTGTTTTCCTCTACCAGTTTGATGACGTGATATCCTCGTCCTCTTTTCTCTCTCGCCGTGACTGCACCCGGTCTGGACACCGTAAACTAGATTCCGATGTTGAAACTAACGCCGCCATCATAGCTTTCCTTCCTGCCACAGCCCGCGTTGTGGGCCGACTGGACGCCTTGACCATCCATCATTGGCGTCTCAATCTCATCGACCCGCTGACTGTGTCGAGCCGCGCGTTGTGATAAAAGTGGAACACATTCAGTCAATGATACATGTACTGCTCGTTCATCGCGCTCGCTCAACGAAGGGAACAACGCGTTCTCTCCGGTGGTTCCGCCAGCACGAGCTTCCTCGGTGACTCCTTCATCTTTCTGTTATTTTAGTCATCAGCGAAGGTCTTTTCCCACACTGTGCCGAGCCTGCGTTACGGGCGCCGCCACAGTTACACCTCTTTGGTGGTACCCTCACTCCCTCCTTCATCTTACCGGCACATTCTTGTCTTTGATGCTTTCCACCGCAAAAAGCGACATGCCATGTCTGTAGGAGTTTTAGTTTCTTGTGAGAGCTGGCAACTGCGAGCCAGGCTCAAGGACGCAGCCAGTGGCGGGAGTCAGTCAGACTCACGCCCACTTACTGTACGCCTGCTACCATTACAGTCACGTCCAACCACTCTGTGTTTCTTTTCCACTCAACATGGCGCAGTGATAGCAGTCTTCCTACGTCCACGATGGCCACTCCAAGACGCCCACGGTTCCCTGCCGCTTCTGGAAGAAGGAGAGAGGGAGCAGGCTTCCTAGCACAGCCTCAGACGTTCCTGCTATCCCAGCAGGGAGCCATTGAAGTCTTGCGACGAGACGTTGCAGCAATGGGGACGCCAAGACGCAAGGTCTTCATTACAGCTGGGCAGGACAAGTGCGACCTGGACATGTCTGCAGCAGACTTCAGGACATGGCGTCGATCCTTAGAAGACTGGATCGAACTCAACGCTGTCGGTGATGGAGACGCCGCACGTTACATTCGGCTTCTGTGTGCCCCTGAGCTACAGAAAGCGCTCGACGCCAGGTATCCCGCAGCCAAGGCTGCCCCGGACGAGGTGGATGAGGATCAAGACGTCGCTATCGCCGCAGCTATGTCCGCAGCTGCGGTAGCCGCCCTTGACTTGAGTGGGTGCACCACCATCGATGAAGAAATGGTGTTGCAAGTGGCGCTTGAGGACCCCACATACCAGTCGCTGGTTTCAAGAGTGTGCAGCGGCGACTGGCGGCCCCACAAGTCACAGGAGCTCGCCTGCTTACGCCCCTTTTACAGCGTACGGGACAGACTGGCAGTGTCCCGTGGCCTAGTCACCTATACCTACGACCAGGGATGTGTGCGACTCGTCATCCCTGAGGCTCTACGTCAACGAGTAGCCTCCAGTCTTCACGCCAGCCATCAGGGGCTCGACTCCATGCTGAGGAGGGCCAGGCAAACAGTATATTGGCCTGGGATAGAGGGTGATCTGCAGCATCATCGGCCATGTGCAACACCTGTAACGCCAACGCGCCTTCACAACCGCTCGAGCCCCTCATCCTCACGCCACCCCCCGACTACCCCTTTCAGCAGACGGTGGCGGACTTATTCCAGCTGGGAGGTCAAACTTACCTGGTATACGCTGACAGACTCACTGGGTGGCTGGAGGTGGCACATCTACCCTCGGGTGCCCCTTCCGGTAAAATCATGAAACACCTGAGGCACTTCTTCACCAGATGGGGGGCCCCAGAGCAGCTCTCTACTGATGGAGGTACAAACCTTGTGAGTGGAGAAATGACTGCGTTCCTCAAGAGGTGGGGAGTCGCGACCCGTCTCTCCTCCGCTCAGTACCCCCAATCTAACGGCCGCGTGGAGGCGGCCGTGAAGACAGCCAAGAGGATGTTGCGAGACAACACGGGGACCAGCGGCAGCCTAGACAACGACAAGGTGTCGCTGGCTCTCCTCCAATACCTAAATACCCCGCTGCGGGGAGGGAACATGTCACCCGCACAGTTGACGACAGGCAGACAGCTGAGAGATGGAGTCCCCACAGCCAAGCAGAACTACAAAGTCAACCCCGAGTGGCAGCAGACCCTAGAAGAGAGAGAGACTCATGGCACAGCGTCACGAGGAAATACGCCAACAGAGCCCGGGCCAGCGCCGTCGACGACGTCGTCTGCAGCCGGGAGCCCGTGTATGGGTTCAGGACCAGACCAGCAAGGCATGGAGTAAGTCTGGTACCGTCGTCGAGGTCCATCCTTACCGCCAGTACGCTGTAAGAATGGACGGGAGTGGTCGGATATCTATACGCACTCACGGCCACTTGAAAGAGGCCGCGCCACAGCCAGAGCCGCCCCCCTCACCGCGAGAGCTGCAACCACTCACGCCAGAAGCACTTCCACCTCCACCGCCTCGACAGCCGAGGCACAGGCGTCAACCGAGGTGGCTGGAGGACTACGTGACACAATAATTACTTTCCTTTATGTCATTTGGACTTCTCAGTTTTGTATTTCTCATTGTCTTAAGATTTTGTATGTTCCCCTTACAATCTTGAGGGGGAGATGTAGGAGTTTTAGTTTCTTGTGAGAGCTGGCAACTGCGAGCCAGGCTCAAAGACGCAGCCAGTGGCGGGAGTCAGTCAGACTCACGCCCACTTACTGTGCGCCTGCTACCATTATAGTCACGTCCAGCCACTCTGTGTTTCTTTTCCACTCAACACATGTCATAACGACAGCGCCATGCCTCATGACCGCACCGAAAAAAACTGTAGCACATAGAAGGCAAATCGGCATATTTTCTGGACTTCCTTTAATCACTGCCTGGTGTATCAGTCGCATCAGTCATAACAATTAAAAATGTATATATTCATTACTCATATATTTAATTGGCCAGTATTCCACGTTCACTGTCCTCACGTGGCCAGTCTGATCTATTTTTAACCTTTCTTTTTCCTCTCTCCCTCTCAAGGGAATATCACACTTTCCCTACATTCCTGCCAGTCCTTAAGGAAAACACCTGCATTGTGCTTTCCTTTGTCTCCATCGCAGGGCATTGGTCAGAATAACGACCTCTGCCATTGGTTCCTTCACCCCATTTACAGGCACCTGACTGGCCATCCTTTAATCTCAGATTCCCGAACCTGATCCATCTCTTTCACATAAACAGACCCTGTATGCGTAGCTAGAGTTCAGATCTGAGAGAGATATTTCAGAGAGTCAAGCATCGTTACGTCCCTCGAAATCTTTGTCTCTGTACCACACATGTACATCTCTGTTCATTAATGAATCAAGAAATTACATTTGTCTGTTGTGGTGCCTTTACTCGCACAGTCAACTATAATTTAAACCACTACCCACGTACTACAAGCTAAAAATATTCATCAGAGAATCAAGAAGCTACCATTATCTATCTTGCCACCGTCACCTACAGTAAGTGATAACCAGTGATAAAAATCTAGTACAAAGTGGCAGTGACTTTTCGATACAATTGGTGTGCTCTTAGAACGAGTGCTAACAGAACTTAAGGCAAGTGGTGTGCAGCCTTTTAAAACGCTGACACCCATTATTCGTTAGCACCACAATCCTTGCCTTCTCCTGTTTGTTCACCATGTGAACAAACAAGCCAACACAACATTCTCGTCACCAAACACCAACACTTCCGGGTCCACTTCTCACAGGGCACTATAAACTCTTTGGCGAACTCTTCCACTTTGTCAAGGTCGACAAGTACAGCACAAGCCAGCAGTCATCAACTGGTTCACGGCCGCTTGTCTCTTCACACACACACACACACACACACACGGGCGACTCAATCCCTCCTTCAACATTGGTGGGAAATCTTGACGGTGCACTGCCTGTTGCGCTACCCACGCCCTCTTCTGGGACAGGGTCATTGTATTCTCACTGACAAAATATAGTCGTTTCCGCTGATTGCGTTGATCTTGTTTCCTCCTAGGCCTCTTGTACTCTTCCCAATATTCCTCTCTCAGCGACGCCTAACAGGCTGTTGTTCCCATTCGCCTGCAGAACTCAACGCGCTCAGCTCAATATTTGCAATTGATTCCTTTGATATTATTAGGCTCCACGTCAGTGACCCCACGAGGGAACAACCAAGACTTGAACATGCCTCGTGGAGGTTACTCCTAGTTTCTATATTTTTTATTTTCTATCCCACCTCTCTCTCTCTCTCTCTCTCTCTCTCTCTCTCTCTCTCTCTCTCTCTCTCTCTCTCTCTCTCTCTCTCTCTCTCTTATAGACGTATTATTTTGTCAAGAGCTCCAGCAGGGCTACTGGGCTATCTTTGACGTATGAAAAGTAGATATGAATAAGCAGAATAGCACTGATACTTAAATACAGTATTTTATTACATTATTAAGGATGTTTAATCAATGTGTTTACAGCAGATTCGAAAATATTTAAGGAATTGGTGCAGTGAAGCTGTGTCTGTTGTACGAACTGATTCGACATTCGTATATAGCGTAGAAGGAAGGACCGGAGGACCGTTTTTGTCCTGGCGAAAGGGATGATGAGTTGAAAGCCCCTTGTGATAGCAGCTCGGGTGGTGTGGCCGTGAGGATGTGCCCATGGGTGGCGTAGTGCAGCCAGATGTGAATGCGTCCTACTTTTGGGCGCACAATCCTGCAACATCACGGTGCTGCTATAGGAGTTGAACAGGAAGAGAAGATTGGACTGGCGGGGCCTTTAGACGTATCTAGCGTTAGCTCTGTTCTGGACCTTATTAAGAAGGCCCAAGTAGGAAGGTGGGCAGGACGACCAAGTGAGAGTCGTGTACTCTCACCTGGACTTGAGCTGCACATAAGGCGGTCCTTATTTTTTTTTTTTTTTTTTGTATATAGGAGGGGCACCGGCCACGTGCAAAAAAAAAAAAAAATCCAATTAAAAAAAAAAAAGGCCCTCCGAGATTCCGGTCCCCGAATAGGGTCTGGAGCTTATTCGGGCAATCTAAAATTGAAAGATAAGTGTCTTGAAACCTCCCTCTTAAAGGAATTTAAGTCATAGGAAGGTGGAAATGCAGAAGCAGTCGGGAAGTTCCAGAGTTTACCAGAGAAAAGGATGAATGACTGAGGATAGTGGTTAACTCTTACATTAGAGAGGTGGACAGAATGGGGGTGAGAGAAGGAAGAAAGTCTTGTACTGCTAGGCCGCGGGAGTAGGCCTAGTTAGCAAGATCAGAAGAATAATTAGCATGAAAATAGCGGTAGAAGATAGCTAGAGATGCATCATTGAGGCGATGAGAAAGAGCCTGAAGACAGTCTCTCCGAGGAGAGGAGTTGATGAGAAGAACAGCTTTTGATTCCACACTGTCCAAAAGAGCGGTATGACGTGGAACCCTCCATAAAAGTGAAGCATACTACATACATGGGCAGATAAGATTTTTGTAGAGTTAGTAGGGGGGGGGGGAGAAAAACTGCCGGAGACGTCTCAGAACACCTAACTTCATAGAAGCTGTTTTGCTAGAGATGAGGTGCGAAGTTTTCAGTTTAGATTATGAGAAAAGGACAGACCGAGGGTGTTCAGTGTAGAAGAGGAGGACAGTTGAGTGTCACTGAAGAAGAGTGAATAGTTGTCTGGAATGATGTGTTGAGTTGACAGATGGAGGAATTGAGCTTTTGAGGCTTTGAACAATACCAAGTTTGCTCTGTCCCAATCAAAAAATATAGAGAGACCAGAAGTCAGGTGTTTTTTTGCTTCCCTGTGTGAACTGTTTACATCCTGAAAGACTGGACGTCCACTAAAAATCATAGTAAAGTGCTGCTGGGTGGTATCATCAGCGTAGGAGTGGATAGGACAAGTTTTGTTTAGATCATTGATGAATAATAGGAAGAGAATGGGTGACAGGACAGGATCCTGAGAAACACCACTGTTAATAGATTTAGGGAAGAACAGTGTCCGTCTACCGCAGCTGCAACAGAACGGTCAGAAAGGAAACTTGAGATGACTTTTTTTTTTTTTATATAATGTGAATTGCTTATTATTTTTTACCTTAACTTTTTTCTTTTTATTTTGTCTCCTCTTTTGCCCAAAAAGCCTTGCTTAAGAAGGGCTGTTTGTCTTATGCCATTAATTTTATATAGTATATCTATGTATCTAAAAGACAAATATAATAAAGTGATTAAAGTGTTTCAAGTGAGAAGGATAGAAGGCGTAGCAGGGTAGTTTGGAAGTAAAGCTTTGTGCCAGACTATATCAAAAGCTTTTGATATGTCCAAGGCAATAGTAAAAGTTTCACTAAAATCTTTAAAAGGGAAAATAACCAAGACTCAGTAAGTAAAGCCAGAAGATCATTAGTAAAATCGCTTGACGGAACCCATACTGGGGATCAGATAGAAGGTTGTGAAGTGATAGATATTTAAGAATCTTTTTGTTGAGGATAGATTCAAAACTTTAGAAAGCAGGAAATTAAAGCAATAGGAAAGTAGTTTGAGGGATTAGAATGGTCACTCTATTTAGGAACAGGTTGAATATAAGCAAACCTCCAGCAAGACGGAAAGGTACATGTTCACAGACAGAGATGAAAGAGTTTGATTAGGCAAGGTGCAAGCACGGAGGCAAAGTTTCAGAGAACAATAGGAGAGACCTCATCAGGTCTATAAATCTTTCAAGGGTTTAGGCCAGCGAGGGCATTTTTTTTTATTTAGGAGGAACACTGGCCAAGGGCAACAAAAATCCAATTAAAAAAAAAAGCCCACTGGGATGCCAGTCCTATAAGAGGGTCCAAAGCGGTACTTTAAAATTGAAGGATAAGTGTCTTGAAACCTCCCTTTTCAAGGAATTCAAGTCATAGGAAGGTGGAAATACAGAAGCAGGCAAGGAGTTCCAGAGTTTACCAGAGAAAGGGATGAATGATTCCGAATACTGGTTAACTATTGCATTAGAAAGGTGGACAGAATAGGAGTGAGAAAAAGAAGAAAGCCTTGTGCAGCAAGGCCGCGGCAGGAGGGGAGGCATGCAGTTAGCAAGATCAGAAGAGCAGTTAGCATGAAAATAGCGGTAGAATACAGCTAGAGATGCAGCACTACGGCGATGAGAGAGACGCTGAAGACAGTCAGTTAGAGGAGAGGAGTTGATGAGACGAAAAGTTTTTGATTCCACCCTGTCTAGAGGAGCCGTATGAGTGGAACCTCTCCAGACCTGTGAAGCATACTCCATTCATGGACGGACAAGGCCCCTGTACAGAGTTAGCAGCTGATGGGGTGAGAAAAACTGGCGGAGACGTCTCAGAACACCTAACTTCATAGAAGCTGTTTTAGTTAGAGATAAGATGTGAAGTTTCCATGTCAGAGGAGTAAAGGACAGACCGAGGATGTTCAGTGTAGAAGAGGGGGACAGGTGAGTGTCATTGAAGAAGAGGGGATAGTTGTCTGGAAGGTTGTGTCGGGTTGATAGACGGAGGAAGTGAGTTTTTGAGACATTGAACAATACCAAGTGTGATCTGCCCCAATCAGAAATTTTAGAAAGATCGGAAGTCAGGCGTTCTCTGGATTCCCTGCGTGAAATGTTTACTTCTTGAAGAGTTGGACTATGAAAAGACGTGGAAAAGTGCAGGGTGGTATCATTAGCGTAGAAGTGGATAGGACAATAAGTTTGGTCTAGAAGGTCATTGATGAATAATAAGAAGAGAGTGGATGACAGGACAGAACCTTGAGGAACACTACTCATAATAGATTTAGGAGAAGAACAGTGACCGTCTACCACAGCAGTAATAGAACGGTCAGAAAGGAAACTTGAGATGAAATTACAGAGAGAAGGATAGAAGCCGTAAGAGGGTATTTTGGAAATTAAAGGTTTGTGCCAGATTCTATCAAAAGCTTTTGATATATCCAAGACAACAGCAAAAGTTTCACCAAAATCTCTAAAAGGGAATGACCAAGACTCAGTAAGGAATGCCAGAAGATCACCAGTAGAGCGTCCTTGACGGAACCTATACTGGTGATTAGATAGAAGCTTGTGTAGTGATAGAGGTTTAAGAATCTTCCTGCTTAGGATAAATTCAAAAACTTTAGATAGACAGTAAATTAAAGCAATAGAACAGTAGTTTGAGGGAATAAAACTGTCAACTTTTTTAGGAACAGGCTGAATGTAGCAAACTTCCAGCAAGAAGGAAATGTAGATGTTGACAGACAGATTTGAAAGAGTTTGGCTAGGCAAGGTGCAAGCACGGAGGCACAGTTTCAGAGGTTCATAAGCCTCTCGAGGTTTTAGGCCAGCGAGGGCATGAAAACATCATTGCGAAGAATTTTAATAGGTAGCATGAAATAGTCGGTGGGTGGAGGAGAGGGAGGAACAAGCCCTGAATCGCTCAAGGTAGAGTTTTTAGCAAAGGTTTGAGCGAAGAGTTCAGCTTTAGAAATAGATGTGATAGCAGTGGTGCCATATGGTTGAAATAAAGGAAGGAAAGAAGAAGAAGCAAAGTTTTGGAGATATTTTTGGCTAGATGCCAGAACTCACGAGGGGAGTTAGAGCTTGAAAGATTTTGAGACTTTCTATTAATGAAAGAGTTTTTGGCTAGTTGGAAAAAAGACAGAAATATAAAACGTATGAGATTCTGGTGATGGAAGGCTCAAGTTACTTTTGTGGGCCAACTTTCTATCATGTATGGCATGAAAACAGGCTGTGATAAACCAAGGTTTTGAAGGTTTGGGTTGGGTAAAAGAGCAAAGAGTCTACCCTTCCATTCCAGACATTATAACCTCTTTTATGCGATCGGCAGAGACAAAGATGAGAGACGCGCCTGACACAACTTCAGGCGGCTCTCCTGGCGATGGTCTTGACATGGCTAGTGGGGCTCAGGGTGCTGTTCTCTTCCACACCCAGTGTGGAAGAAACATCAGCAAAAGCAGTGGCTACTCATCGAATAGAATGGTGAGGATGCGAGTGTCAGGGGGACGATGTCTCCGAGAAACTAACATCACCTGTGTCTTCTCGGGAGCCAGGTCCACTTGCCATCGCCGACCCCAAGAGACAATGGTCTGGAGGACCAAGTTGATGTGTTCTACGGTCGTGCAAGGATCATTACTTTCACAGGGAAATGTCAAAGTGCAGTCGGCGGTAAATGCATGGGCCTATGCAATGAGATGGAGCAAATAATTAAAAAATGCATTCCAAAGGAGAGACTCGAGAACACTTCCATGTAGGACACGAGCAATAATTGGATATTCATTAGAAGAGTGTCCGTTAACCATCACTCTGAGGTATTTGTCCAGCAGGTAGTCTTGCAGTAGTAGGAGCAGATGACGGCCAACACCCAACACCCAAGGTGTTCAGCTTAACGATGAGGTCGTGATGCCACACCCTGTCAAATGTTCCCGCTATGTCGATAGCAACAACGTAGGTGTCCTTTCCCTAGTAGAGGGGCTTATGCCAGGCGGTGGAGAGCTGATGTAACAGGTTTGCCGCTAACCTATTTGTTCGGAAGCCGAATTGTTTGTTGCTGAGCAGACGGTGAGAGGCGAAAAACGATGCTATTTTTTTTCAGCTATTCTGGCTTTCAGAATTTTTTTTCAAGAACTGAGAAAAGGGAGATAGGTCTGTAGTTCTTAGTATCAATCCTCTTGTCTTTTTTTGTGGATTGTCACCACTCCGGCGCCCTTCCAGAGGGTGGGTCACACTTCTGTAGTGAGGCATTGCTGGAAGGTGATGGTAAGAGGTGCCGCCAGCTGAGAGGCACAACGCTTTAGGATGTAGGGACCGAGTGTTAATTTGTGACTAAGTGTTCACGAACTTCCTGAGTTGTAATGGTGAAGGAGGATAAGCTCGCATATGTAAGGACTGGTACAAGAAGAACTAGCGCTCAGGGTAAGGTACTGTTATTTTTTTGGAGAAATAAGACACGAGTACCTCAGCCTTGTCTTTATTTTCAGTAGCAACTGTATCATGTGGTTTGTGTAGTGGTGATATGTCGTCATCTGTTGTGAGGCGCTGGTGCTGCTTGAGTGTGGTCCACCAGGTTTTGCTGCCAGCAACGTTGAACTCACTGTTGCACTTGTTGCATGGCTGCATAAGTTTGCTTGAAGCCTTTCTTATTAGTGTCTGTGGGATTACGCGAGTAAAGCCGCCAAGCACGACTCTTTTCATCAGCCTCCATTCTACACTGGTAACCGAATCAGGATTGATCAAGGGAATTAACAGTGTAAGAATGGCAGGGGACATACTTCTCCTGATGTCTTAGCAGTGTGTGTGTGTGTGTGTGTGTGTGTGTGTGTGTGTGTGTGTGTGTGTGTGTGTAAAGTTGTTGACCTGATTATTACGTCACCAACAAGGATGCTGCTCCAGGGCGTTTCATGCAGTGCATCGCAGAGACCCTGCAAGTCTGCTTTGCTCCACAGACAGTTGGTGCGTGTCACCGGACCATCCCTCTGAGATGTGACTTTCATCAGGCTGAAGACAGCCATATGGTCTGACAATCCCACAGTACCAAATGAAGTACAAGTGACGGCGCTATCCGGTAGATCACTGACGAAAGGATCGAGAGATAAACCGGAAATGTGTGTGAGGAAGACAACGTGATTGGAGATTAGCAATTGTTCAAAGGACCTTGCAACCAGATGATGGTCTCCAGCAATGATGACATGGACGTAAGTGTGTTGCTCCAGCAGTTCACCGACGTGAGTTTGCAGGAACACTACGGGCTCACTACCCTGCCACTGTGGGCGGCAGCACACACACAACAGGATAGCAGTGTGATGTTGAGCCCATAACTTGAAGAATGTCATCTCCAGATAATTTGGAAGAGGAACATCGAACGATTGGACTGACAGGCTCTTGTGAAAGGCGACAGCGATGCCACCAAAGGTCGCGCTGGTCCTGTCGTGTCGGTGCCACCTCGTTTAACCTTTCATATGTCCGAAGTTTTCTGGAACTGACTCATGTAGGAAGGCTGCAATTATATCCGGGTTCTCTCTCTCTCTCTCTCTCTCTCTCTCTCTCTCTCTCTCTCTCTCTCTCTCTCTCTCTCTCTCTCTCTCTCTCTCTCTCTCTCTCTCTCTCTCTCTCTCTCTCTCTCTCTCTCTCTCTCTCTCTCTCTCTCTCTCTCTCTCTCTCTCTCTCTCTCTTCACTGCTTATCTCCTCCAAATTCACGATAAAATTCCTGAGCATATGATTAATAACAATGTCACTTTCTCTGTACTGCTGTTCTGTTTTCTTTATATGTCCTACACATTTTCTCTACTTTTCCATTGTCACGTTCTCGACTGAAACTTTTGTTAACTGTTCAACCCTACGCAGCGTTTGGTCGCTGGTAGAATTATCAAATCTTATTTTATTCTTCACTTCTGCCCACACGAGCTTCCTTGCCTCTCCCTGCTTGTCTTCCTTGCCTTTCCCTGCCTGCTTTCGTTGCCTCTTTCTGCCTGCCTTCGTTGCCTCTTTCTGCCTGCCTTCGTTGCCTCTCCCTGCCTGCCTTCCTTGCCTCTCCCTGCCTGCCTTCCTTGCCTCTCCCTGCCTGCCTTCTTTGCCGCTCCCTGACTACCTTCCTTGCCTCTCCTTGCCTGCCTTCCTTGCTTCTCCCCTGCCTGTCTTCCTGGCCTCTCTCCCTGCCTGCTTTAATTGCCTCTCCCTGCCTGCCTTTCTGGCCTCTCTCTGCCTGCCTTCCTGGCCTCTCCCTGCCTGCCTTCCTGGCCTCTCTCCCTTCCTGCCTTCCTTGCCTCTCCCTGCCTGCCTTCCTTGCCTCTACCTGCCTGCCTTCCTTGTCCCTCCCTGCCTGCCTTCCTAGCCTCTCCCTGCCTGCCTTCCTTGCCTTTCCCTGCCTGCCTTCCTTACCTCTCCCTGCCTGTCTTCCTGGCCTCTCCCTGCCTGCCTTCCTGGCCTCTCCCTGCCTGCCTTCCTGGCCTCTCTCCCTGCCTGCCTTCCTTGCCTCTCCCTGCCTGCCTTCCTTGTCTCTTCCTGCCTGCCTTCCTTGCCCCTCCCTGCCTGCCTTCCTTGCCTTTCCCTGCCTGCCTTCCTTGCCTCTCCTTGCCTGTCTTCCTGGCCTCTCCTTGCCTGCCTTTCTGGCCTTTCCCTGCCTGCCTTCCTGGCCTTTCCCTGCTTGCCTTCCTGGCCTCTCCCTGCCTGCCTTAATGACCTTCTCCTTCTTGCCCGGAACCCATACTGGCGATCAGATAGAAGGTTGTGAAGCGATAGATGTTTAAGAATCTTCCTGTTGAGGATAAATTTAAAAAATTCAGATAGGCAGGAAAATAAAGCAATAGAATGGTAGTTTGAGGGATTAGAACGGTCACCCTTTTTAGGAATAGGCTGAATGTAGGCAAACTTCCAGCAAAAAGAATGCTGCTTTGCTTATCCATCTAGATGTTTTTTAAGACGCCTACCTCACATCATATTTCTTTTCATGGTATACTTCTATAGTTTCATAACTGTTTGACAAATAATTAATTCTTCGGACAGTAGAATGCTTTAATGAGGCTCCAACCTCTTCGACCGTATGTTAGGGATGGTAAAATGCATTGTTTACCTATTTACTTTTCTTTTTTTATTGAGAGTGGAAGATTATTCTTCATTACATATTTTGGTTTCCCAAAGACACTCCATCCTATTCCCATCCTTCTGTTAATTTATTTTTCACGTTCTGGGCATGTATACGTACAGGCAGGGATGTAGAGATTCCACTACCCTGTTTAAGTTACTGACTTATGTCACAATAGATAGACTAGAAAAAAGGAGGAGCCTTCCATGATGAAAACTTCATTTGGTCTATTCAACGCAGATGACGGACTATTGTTGGCAAGGAGAGAGGAAAAAATGTACAGGATGATAGACACACTATGGTCTGACCATTTTGAATTGAGTGTTTTTTTTTTCTTTTTTTTTATGATACTTGTATTGTTTTTTTGGAAACACCACAATACTTGGCAAAGCTTCCTCCAAGCGTAGTCACTTTTCCATGGGTGACCGAGTGAGGTCACACGGTCAGACTGTGTTAATCCATAGGTCACTTCCTCTCTCGCCGCCAGCGAGGATGGAAGCTACCTCTCCCGTTCGTTCTCGTCACCTCCACAGCCGAGAAAAGAGCTTATTTATTCTGTAAATAAGTTTTTTTTTTTTTAAGAAAAGGCTAATAGGGGGCCATTACTTGACTCCTCAAGAGGTGTTCCCAGAACAGCAAAAGCCACCAACGTGAGCAAGACAACAGTTAGAAGAATTTCTTCACCTGCCAATGAAGCTCACATAACACAGAGGCCACCAGCACATCCTGTGTTCTTCTCACCAACAAAGACCCCGCCCTGCAGCCATAACCAACAGTGATGACTTTGACAAACATATGGTGAGGACAGTTTTGGGATTTTACGCAGGGTAGGAGATCCCAACACTGCACAAAGTAAAGGAAGAATTGAAGAAAAATATTTCCTTCAAAGGATGCACGGAATCTCTACGGAAGATTCCCAAAGAGATAGGATTCATATATGAAAAGAAAAAAAAAATCGTAACTAAAAAAATAAACATATAACATCATAGTTTAAGGGAAATATCATAACCAAAAGGAAACCATTTAAACGAGAGAGAGAGAGAGAGAGAGAGAGAGAGAGAGAGAGAGAGAGAGAGAGAGAAAAGAGGGGGAGCGAGGTTATCAGTGACACATAGGCTCTAGAGTCTAGACTGATAATTGGATCAGTAGAAAGTTTGGCAGAACAGCAGGTGGGGGAGTTCCCGGAAACGACGACGCCAAAATGCTTAATTCAAAATGGTCAGATCATAGCTAACATAAGTGTATCCACAGGTCTCATGATAAATATAAAGAAGAATAGCGTTAGAATATTCAATAACAAGGAACAGCCTGACCAAATCAAAATTATTAAAATAACAAAGGAAATTAAATACTTCAGCATTACAGTAACTAACAAGAAAAAAAAAATGCTTCAAAATTCAGAAAGGAAACTCCATTCAGAAGGCCAAGAAGCTAGCAAACCCAACATACCCTGTAATTGCCCAAGACTGTAATAAAATTCTCATTCGTAAAAGTTTTTGGAAAAGTATTGTGCTACCTACAGTCCTATATGCATCCAGTATTTTGGCCTACACCAAAGATGAAATTCAAAAGCTACAGAGGATGGAAAATTCTGTATATAGGGTAATACTAGGAGCACGAAGTTATGCAAAAGTTCCAATACTGAGAAGAGAGATAGGGTCTAGTGGCATGGAGACTGGAACAAAGCGAAATCAACTAAATTACTTGAAATATGTATAAGAAAATGAAAGTAATGAGCTGATGGCAAGGATTGTAGAGGAAAAGACTACAATAACTAAAGAGTGCTAGATTCAATCAACTAGGGAAATTAATTTAAAACGTTCTGACTTAAGAACAATAAAAAAAGAGAAGTTAAATGATAAAATCAGGGAATGAGATAGCAAAACATGGCAGAAGGAGGTAGCAGAAAAATCAAGTTTATCAGTATAAAAAAAAAAGAAAAAAAAAAGATGTCAGAAGAAAAAATAAATGATAATAGACATTCGTCACAAATGCTATTTAAAATTAAAACAAATAATCTTAGACTAAATGACAAAAATAAACATACTAATGGAGATACCTAGATGCTTTTATTTTGTGACTGGATATTAGAATTTCTTAAGCATTTTTTTGTTGTGGTACCCAGTATTTGAAGAAATAAGGAAGAGGTCAATAATCTAGCAAAGACCATATATAAAGCAAAGATGAAAGTATTATAGAACAACTACTTTTTAGTGAACAAAGGATACAAGAAACCAAAGAAATAGTGACAAGGACAATTAGCGACAAGGAGTGATGAGGAATACTCCTAATGAGCCTAAAATTACTTTTAGGCTGCAGTATTACATCCCAATACTTCATTTTTTGGCACAAGATAGGCGTCCTATGAGAGTAGCGATGCTTAGCTGATCGAGAGAGTTCTGCCTGCCCTTGGTGACATTCTATATGTAATACAACTTGTGAGGGATACACTAGGACTAGGGAACCACACTGCAGGAAGTAAGATGAGGTAATGGCCATAAACTTTGGTAAAACGCATCAGCCATTAACCATCAGCCAAAACCTTTGAGGCTCACGCACTACAGGGCGTCTTCAGGTTCTCCTCTCTCTCTCTCTCTCTCTCTCTCTCTCTCCTCTCTCTCTCTCTCTCTCTCTCTCTCTCTCTCTCTCTCTCT